>NC_056749.1:259696721-259774788 GCF_019279795.1 Protopterus annectens
TGGGAGGATGGGTCCCTCTGTTGAAGGACGATGCAGTCCTCAAAAACTGACAGGTGAAAAAAGAGCCATAAAAATTATAGAATGGACTACTTTGAATAAGAACAAAATTATGTATTATTATGCAAAAAGCCTTGAATTTCTGAATAGAAGATATTCAAAAAAGATTGAGAGATTTGGGGAAAGAAAAATGCTTGCACAAGAAAATTTGTCAAAAGCTTCAAGTGCAAATTTGTGTTCATTAGTACAACAGATTCATAAAAAAACTTTATGTAGACCAATAAGCTATGGCCCATTTTGAAAAAGAAGCAACTGAGGAAGTGTGAAAATATAAAGAAAAAAACCTATAGATTTTTGAAAGGTAAAAAAAGAAACTTGGAAATGGGAAAAGAGGTATCTGCTGTTGTGAAATATTTGTGCAAAAGAGGAAGCCAAGGCTAATCAATACAAAAAAGCATTTCCAATGATATTTGAAGATAAATATCAGGCAAAGGTACCCAGATATGGAAAAACTTCACAATACAAAAAATATCACAAAGGGGAATGTAGAACAAAAGATAAGTAAAGCAGACGTTAAACAAATAGAAGCTCAAATTATGGAATACTTGCAAAAGCAAAGGATTTAGGGTAGAAAGTCCAACACGACTTATGTCACAGCATGATGGAACAATGTATTCCCGAATAAGTAGAAATGGGTGGAGTGGGAGGCATTTGAAGAGATATGGACATGAGAAGGAAAAAAGATTAAATATAGTACAAATATGTATGCAAAGGAGAAAGCTTCAAAGATATTTAAAGAGAAATACTGGCAAAAGCATCCAGATATGGAAAATTTTACTAGACCAAAAAAAAAAAAGAAAAGAAAGGAGAAAAGGATTAGTAATGGAGAAGTTAAAGAAATAGAAACTTAAATTATGGATTACCTGGGAAGAGAAGGATTTAGTATATAAAATCCAACTCTGGTAGCATCACCATTTGATGGAACAGTGAGTCCCCAAATTAAGGAGAAACAGGTGTAATGGGAAACGTCTAATCATTTGCCACATGATGCTATTCTGGGGCCTTCAGTAGGAAACCAGTACAAAAGTTCAGTTGGTGTTGCATAGCAAGGGAAGGAAAAGGAAACTATGACAACTGATGCAGTGTTGTGGAGTGATAGGCTAGTGAGTTTCCCATATGCAACAGCAGCAAATAACACAGGATGCAGCTGAAGAGAATGTCACAGGAAGATCCTCTGGAACTTTGTGAAATGTCGGCAGCAAATGGAGATTAAAGGATGAACCCTCCTCAGTTTAGAAAAAAAGATGCAAGGGAAGAGATGTTTGATTTAATAGAGATGCATAAATATATTAAGATCGATGAAAGAAATAGATTACAGCTAGTCAAGAAGACCCAAAATGTTAAGTCTGATAACATTAACACTACTCAACCCTGGGATTTAATAAACTCTGTGTAGGCTTCGTGCAGCACCTACACTGAGTTTAAATGTTTGCATGATGGTGCGAGGTAGTGCGCGAAGCATATTAGAGGCACGGCATGCCTAAGCTAGGTTTTGTGGCTGGTAACAGTTACAGGCTGCAAAACCTTGTAAATGAATATAGATATAAATTTTCTGTAAAACAGAGCACGTATGGTCCGTGGATTTCTGTGAATGCCACAATGATCACCAGGGCTTCACAAATAGCTGTCATTCTGGTAGTGCAACACATCTGCACAAAGGCCAATGCAATGAGGGGACAAATAGCCAGAAATGGGGACATATTTGACATAGATGTCATATAGGAATTTTAGAATGTAACACTTCCAACCTCTTAGCAAGAAATGTGGAAAAACCATAACAATGGGGAGACAAAGGCCCAGAAATAGGGACAGATTTTTAATATTGCACTTCCAAACTTTGGAAATAGAATAAATAGGTTCTACATTAGCATGAACTTTCTGAAGAGCATGAAGTTTGAAACACAAATGTCAGTCATCAGTTTCTGACATCACTGCAATGACACGCCAGTGATTTGCCAGGAAAAATCACAAATGAGACAAAAACTTGACATTCTGCACAAATCAGGACACTTGAGAGGTATGCACTCAAATTTATGCAATATTGAGTCACAAGTCCAGCTATCATCCCAGTGATATGGCAGAAAGTCACATATTTAATGAGGAAAACATCTGAACATCCTGGGAATAGAACAGTTAAGTGGTTTGAATGTGAAGTATATGGCCCAAACACAGTACAGGACAGTGTACCTACAGTGCAGAGTACTGTGATGTCCCATTCCTGGCAGTCTGTACAAATACTGTGTTAACTCATTCACTCCAGTGGAGCTCAGGAAGTTTGTACTGTAATGGGCGGAACCTAAGCCTTTTCACACAATCAAATTATGTCCTCGCATTTCAAACAGATGTTCATACCTCTGGGACCATAAGGATTATTAAAGCAGTGTAAATAGCAAACTCTTCAGCGTAAACTGTTTTTGTAGTGGTGGTATTTAGGTTCTAGGTGTTAAACCAAATTTTATAAGACATGGCAAACACAGTAACTATTACATTTGTAATATTTTGTAAACAACTTACAATATCTTAGCAACCACTCAAGTTACACTCATACTGTCAGAAGCATTTTATTCATCTAGCTGAGAGCTTTTATATGAGGCTAAGGAGTTCTGTCTGTTTTACTTGGTTGTTGAAATATTTCATAAAATGTGAAAATGATCGCTATGTGAATTAATATAATAAAATCAACAGCTAATATCTATTTACCTGCACTAGACAGCGGTCAAATATTAATGCAGTTCAGTTTGCTGTTGTATAAGCTTTAAGATGGAATCTTTAAAAACCTTGTACATAGCATGAATTTGGAATTATTAATGCAAATATAAACAAGCAATATCTTATGGCTAGAGGGGTCAGTAGGCGTTAATTGCAGATGGACCCGGATGTGTCGCTCTGATAGGAATTAATGATCTGTAACAGGACATGAACTGCCAAGTAAAATGATCACTCAGTGGAAGTGTGTATATTGAATAGGGACACGCACATGAAATGCAGGAGTGAACTCCAGGAAAGATAACAGGTGAAACTCCCTCATGTGCAGCAGAGGTGGTATATCAGTGGAAGATGGTTGTAGCTGCAGCACCACACATCTATATGGTACAGTACATACTGTACAGTGAAGAAGCATTGTCTGTGACTGTCACAAGGTGACATAACAATGGGGAAGGATGTCTTTGTGAGATTAACATCCTTGCATGAATAATGCAGAGGACATCTATCAGGGATTTGACATAAAAATTGGTTAGGGTGCATATTATGAAGCTATGTAAACTGATGTGCCTGAATGAGTGTATTCTCAGCAAAGGTCTCCAGGAAGGTGGCCACAGGTGGAGGATCATGGAAAGCATTACAAGAACCAACCACAGTCCTGGACAATATCAGAATAGTACCACCACTAATCCCATGCGTCTGAGATATGTGATGTGGAGTGATGAGAACAGCCTACACACAAACACAGTGAAGGGTAACCACGCACACTGTCCTAGCACTGTAATATCTGCAGGAGGTGTGAGGATGGACACTGCTGTACCTGTATGCGACAGTATGGGCAATACAGGCTAGTTGCCTTGTGTGCATGGTATATATATGTGTGTGTGTGTGTGTGTGTGTGTGTGTGTGTGTGTGTGTGTGTGTGTGTGTGTGTGTCCACTTCTTTTGACCTAACTTTCATTTGCCTGACACTCATTTGCCTGAGACCAAATGACTGACACTTCATCTGCCTGACACTTCATTTGCCTGACAAGTAGTATTAGAAATAAAATGGAATATGCTCCCTTCCCCACTGCAGTGCGACCCTGGAGTTAAAATAAATAGTTAGGGGGGGGTGTGGGGGGCGAAGCCCCCCACTTACTTTTCTGTTACTAAGCAATATTACATCAAAAGTTAACAGTATCATATGAAATGAAGTGGGGGGCTTTGCCCCCCACACCCCCCATTGTGGGGGGCTGTGCCCCCCACACACCCCCTAACTATATATTCTAACTCCAGGGTCGCACTGCAGTGGGGAAGGGGGCTTATTCCATTTTCTTGCTAATAATACTTGTCAGGCAAATGAATATATATATATATATATATATATATATATATATGTATAGAGAGAGAGAGAGAGAGAACAATCCACATTGTCACAGAAGAGATGCCTGATGTCAAACAGCTATATATGTAGTGTGTGTACATAAGCAGAGCAGGTAGCACATGCATCTGGTGTAATAACTTGATTGGTGTTCCACACCATCAGACAGTATAGCAATAACCCACGCCTGGGTGTGGGTAATGCTGGATTTACCAACGGTTGGCGTGGTTTGGTCCCGAGGGCGAAGCCTGAGGGACCAAACAAAGCCAACCGTGGGTAAATCCAGCATTACCCACACCCAGAAGTGGGTTATTGCTATTATACAATGACATTATTTAAGAAAAGAAATAATTACTTTTCTTAAATAATGGCATTGTATAATGCCTCTCTACTGCCCTTCCGCAGCTGTCTGGTATTCTGCGGCAGTTCTGATGTACTGCGCGCCTGCGCAGTACATCAGAGCTGTGGGCAAAAGCAACGGAGAACGCAAGATCTCCGTTGCTTTTTTTTACTGTTTCGCTATGTTAAATGGGTTTAACATAGCGAGACAGCTTTAAAATATGCAACGGATATCTCCATTGCTTATTTTAAAGCTGTCTCGCTATGTTAAACCCATTTAATATAGCAAGACAGCTTTAAAAAAAAAAGCAACGGAGATCGCAAGATCACCATTGCTTTTTACACACTGTGTCGCTATGTTAAAGGAGTTTAACATAGCGAGACAGCTTTAAAAAAAGCAACGGAGATCTCAGTTGCTTTTTTTAAACCTGTGTCGCTATGTTAAACTCTCTTAACATAGCGAGACAGTGTTTTATACTAACGGAAAAAGTCCGGGCGACCGGGCCTTTTTCTGTTAGTATATTGAGGGATTTACAATGGGCACGCTGGTTGGGCTGGCCAATCAGCGTGCACGTTTTAGGGGAGACATTGTATAATTATGTATATTCCACAGAAAGAATGTCTAAGTATGACCAATAAGCTGTATGACAGCACACTGTGACAAAGGTGGTACACTTCAGTTGCACATCACTGGAAGGTGTGTAGGGAGGTACATCAAGAAGGGTGCATTGTACACAGTTATTTGTGTGATGAAGGCTGGGAACTGTGAAGTTATTATGGCCTCTTGTGTGCATGTCTTTAACATACACAGCATCTGTGTTGCATTCAGGGAAGTAGTCTGCACTGTGACCACATGCTGGTGGATGTACCATTTATCTTCCAAGCCCTATAATCAGACCAATAGTCGTGACCTGTGTCCTAAGGCAATGTCCACATTCTACTTGGGTGGTGTATCTGTTTCCTAATTCAACAAATCTCTTCAAGTCTTTTGTCAATGCAGGTGTTGCCATGGCTGTGGCAGCAGTTTTTTTTTGGTATGTGTTGATACTGTCTTTTATACTGATATCACAGTTTGAGTCCATGATTGCCCGTAGTCTGTAATCTTTCAGGCAGCTATTTGGACGCAGGATGTGTAGGTCATCTGTAATGTCCCTCACTTAACTAATGGGCAGGAAAGGGTCTAGCAGACACTCCGATATACCAACCTGATCACTGGACCAGATAGGTCACGTCACACATTACAACATAGCGAGATCCTGTGTATGTCCTACGCTGTTCTTCCCATTTGGTGTTGTAGCTGTTTATGCCCCTTTGACGGTGTTGATTTTTTTGTCAAATGCTTGACCTGTTTGTTACACAAGATGATACTGTTGTCGTCATGTATGCACTCGACCTCTGAGGACATCTATCTGATGTAACAGACCTGATGTAGCATTTACAACTCGCACAGCTGTGTCGCACACCTGTAATATTACTAGTGTACACTTAGAGGTTCATGATATGTTGGTCTGCCTCACAGTTGAGAATCGGAATGTCTCTATACATATGTGGCTCAGGTGCCCCCCCCCCTCCCCCCCAGCTCAGGTGTATGCATTTTGATGTTCACCCTTGTATGGGAACACAGGCTGTGTGGGGGGTTTGTTGAATTGTGTAGTCAACTGTTGTCAGGAAGGTGCATCTGCTAAGTCACGCCATAGGTGATCTGTGATGTTGTCACAGCCCATTGATTCCGTGTGATACGCCTGGATGAAGGTAAGACACTGTGCATGCTGCTTGTTGTGAGGTGGCTTAGGGATTTGACGAAATCACACACTTGCGTATCATTGAGAAAACCACCAAGCTGGGAATTAAACCTTACATAAGTTAATGGGTAACCAGCTGGCTCACTGACGCAACACATCATGTGAAAGTTTGTGAATCAGACTGTACTAATACAGCTGTCACTATTGGCACACCCAGGGATCTTTGGCCCTTCACTGTTTGAACTGTGCTTCTCAACATTTCAGGTTGAAGTATATGGCCTTTGAACATGTTTGATGATTCTTGCATATTATGTGCAATCATTGAGTCCGCCAATGGTGATGATATATAGGAGAAGCTAACACACCACTGAGTGGTGACAACGGCACATGATGTGCAAACAAATGCAGAAATGTGTTATTGTAATGTTATCCATCTGAAAAGTGGTTTTATGTTAAGCACAGCAATGACAGCAACCACTGGGAGCACATGTAGATAGCAATCTGAACTTTGGCCACCACATGTCCACACTGCTATTGAAAGCCTATGTTGTGCACATCATAAGTCATGCCGTTTTTTTTTACATGTACCTCATCAGGCACATAGAAGCTAGAAAGACTACAGGGCTTTTTTATCAAGATAACACAGGGCCTGGAAACCATGCCATGATGTATGTGGATAGATTACAAGACATATCACTGTAATCTTTATTATATAGGATAAAGTGACTTCTGCCTTGCTTCCAGGCCAGTCTCTGCCCTGCATTGGTGGAAATACTGCATATCCAAAAATGTGATATGCTCGATGACATTAACAGTATCTGTTGAGGAGAATATAAGTGTCCCACATGCTGGTGTAAAATGCTCTCTTTAATGTCAAGCAACAGTTCACACACAGACCCAGGTGACTGCAGTGAGAATAGAACCCCTACCTACGTACATACTACAGAACACAGCACTTTTCGCAAGCACCACGGCACAAGTCTGATTTATACAGGAGTGCAGGTGAACTTCTAGTAGATGACATCAGACCATGTGGGGGACAACAGGTTGGGAGGCCTGCATAGGCTAATACCTTCATAGGTTAATATGAAGCTACTAACCTAATAGTACTAAGGTGTTTCGAAGTCTAGCTGTGTAAAACCAAAAACACAAATACTCTTCTTGAGCATAGTTGGATGGTTGTTGCGAGCAGAGTGGGTTTGTGAGCAGCACCAACTAGCCCTGTCCATGAGGGACATAGGTGCTAGTCCAGAGTTAACTTTACAATCACCCAACCAGTATGTACATTTGCACTTGAACAGGATCATTGAGGAACACTGCTTCACATGCAGTGGGAATCTATTAGAGGAGTGTGAATTCTTGAGGGCTATATCCGTCTCCCCAACATGTTGTGTTTGTTACAGGCTAGGTTAAGAGCCCTGGGGCAAATTATTCTTGTCCCATTTGAATTGCAGATATCCATCATTCCCAGAAGGGCAGAATCTGAGACTGCTCTGCAGGGCAGCCGTAGGTCACGTCTCAGCAGCCTGCATGATGCGGAGTACAGTGAAAGGTATGTTGGTCTTTCCATTGATGTCATGTTTGGAGCCCTGTGAGTCTCCCAGGCACAACCCTGTGTTTTCTCCAATTACAGCAGGTGTGTGGGGTACAGACAGATGTGAGCATTGTACTCTGTTATTGGTGTGATAAGGGTAGAGTACAGCAGAGATATGACTACCCTGGTCTTGGATATGCTGTCAATATGTATAATGTGTGCAATGCACATTGTTTATGACACCAGTATGGGCACATAGTTGTGAAAGTGTAGATTGCTGTAAAACTGTGTTCCCAAGTCTTACAACACTGTGTTTGGGCTTAGGGGAGTGCTATGTATATCATAATTAGAAGGGTTATTTTATTGACAAAGGGGACATTGAGTCAGTGTGCTTTTTGATTCAATCTGAGTTTGGCACCAATCATTAACCTGTCAGCCCTTACTTTAATACATTACCATCACTGGGGGATTCTTGATGAGTGCGTCCAATTAAGTCATCTGCAAACTTGGTAAACCACAGGCCATATACTGTTGTATTTTCTTCAGGGAAGTATTTTCCAAACAGTTGTGGTCCCAGCACAGATCCTTGTAGTATTCCACTGGTGAATGGACTAGTGGTGGAGGTGCATTCCCCAGCTTTGTGTGTGTTCTGGCATTGAGTCACTTGCTTCTCCATCTAGTACTGTATGGCCTAATTCCCAGATGGGAGATCTTCACTATGAGATATAAATGGGGATAATGTCAATAGCCTTGGATAACTCAACATAGGCACTATATGCTGTTATTCCTCAATCACGTATTTTAGGTTAGTATCCAAGTAGTCCACAAGGGTCAATAAGCAAGATCTACCCTTGACAAAACCAAAATGGGTAGGGTCAAGTGTGTTGAAGGTCACCTATGTCCCTGTGGATATGGTTAATGCTGATTCCTGCACTAGCCTTGCAGATAAGGCTTTTTTAGGAGTATGGATCAGTAGTTGTAATTCTTCATGTTACCAGATTGATGTGCATTGCAAAGCACACTATTTTATGTTACATTTGTTAGTATGGTTGATATGTATGTGTGGAAAATGTACTGAGAACCTAGGGTTGTAGTGCTTGGGGGGGGGGGGTTGCCAGCACATGGATGTATCGTAATTATATGATGTATAGTTAATATATGCCGTATAGTTAGATGAGGCCCTCAGTCAGACATGCATCCACATGTAATTTCATGTCATACAAAGGAAATGACAGTACGCTACAGTAATACAGCATAATGTATACATTTCCATAGTGCTATGAGCAGTGAGTTTGCACGACAGTTAGCAAAGTGCATACTCATGTGAGATGTACATGTTTGTGCACTGCTAAAGTCTAACAGTACTAAGTCTCTGGAATGTACCTGCTACTTAACTGACTCTGTGGCAGCACGTGTTAATGCAGTGATGCATTCCTTTTTAGGTCCAGATGGTACTGGGTTTGAATACAGCTGTATCTAGTGCATGTCCTTCTATTCCCATGTTGCAGTATTCTGCATATGGGTTTACTCTTCTAGTCTCGTGTACATATGGCCATTATTCAAAAGCTTTCAGTCACTCCAAGGTGCATGAGACGTCTGACGTGGCTGAGAGAATGTGGGCCCTAAAGGTGATGGCACGCACCAGCCCTCAGAACTTTTCAGCCACCAGTTGTATGCCAGGTGTTTCTGCTACTCCTGATGCCGGATTTGTTTCAATAAGATAAGTACCCCATTGGCGACCTTTTCAGTCCTCCTTAAAATCTGTATTGCTTGTTCATCTCATCCAGAAAGGTAAGAGTCAGTGCGGCCACCATATCCCTCATAAGGACGCCCACGATGTGCCTTTTTTGTTTGGGACAGTCACACAACCACAAGGCCTGCCCTGTTTGCCAGGCGTTCGTGCCTAAGACTGTACATAGTTGCTTGCATGCGTTAAATCTTTACATAGAAAACCACGCCTGAAGCAGATTGCTTTAGCGATGGAGGGCTCCTTAGCCATCTTCTCGGAACTGCCAAAGAAGGCCAAGACCTTACGGCCTTCATCTACTGCTGAGCCTCTTCTGACCGATCCTCAGCCTCTGGCCGGCATTGGCCTGGTACAAGGATCTGGACCCGGGTCTGCTGCTCTGAATAACGTGGGTTCCTCTAAGGACGCCTCACAATCCCTAGGCAAGAGCATGTCTGCCGAGGCTATTCTGGTGCCGGTTTCCGGTGCCGGGGGGTGGACTTGCATTTTCTGAGGCTCCATCTGATCCATCCGATCCTCTGCAGTCTCTGATTTCTAGGCCCACATAGACGTCGGCCAGACCCCTTAAAAGGAGAGAAAATATTTCTCTCACAACAGAAAACATACCTGATTGGTGGGCTTTTTAGTCAAAGCCTTTTCATTGCCTTTATGGCACTGAGGCCTACCTCCGCTTTTACTACTTACACATCACCTCTTGTATTGAGCCCTAGGTCCTCAGACTTCAGAGACCGTCACTAGGGAAGAGGAAGTCCTTTCAGATTCCTCAGATGAATCACTTTCATACAACTCTTTGATATCTTCCCCGTTGGGATATGGATCCCCAGAAGAACAATCAGTGGACCCTGACTCCCCAGTTGAAGACTTGACTTTTGGAGAAACTATTTGCAGGATGAATGAACACTTTAAATGGAAATCCTCATAAATGACTGAGGAACATAAAATAAATTATGACATTCAAATGGAATCCCCAGTCCATCTGCTGTTCCTCCTATCCTGCCTGCCTTTTCAGATCCCTTCTCATTAGCATCTCTTAACCCAAACTCCCAACCTCCTGCTCCACGCAGATCAGACAGATTTTACAAGGTGACTGACACTGCTAAGCATCTCCTTAAGTGCCCACCTGCTGATCCAGCCACTGTCTCGGTCTCTACAGACAAAGTCTCCAAGCTCCTACCTACTTACCACCATTCTCCCTGCTGACAAAGACTGCAAAACTGTGGAAAGGTTGGGCAAATAGTTAAATACTTCCGCTACCCTGGCCTTCAGAGCTACAAATTACTAAATTCACATGGCCAAGTATGCCTTGTCCCTCTTAGAATCTCCCACCGAACATCTGGCGGATATTCCTGACTCCCCTGCCAAAGCATCACTGTCCTCTCTCCTGGGTCTCTCTTCCCAGGTTATCAGACATTCTCTATCAAGTGCATTTATGATGCTGCTTAATCCTCAGCCACGTCAGCAGCATCTGCCTTACACAGATTATCTTGGCTTTGCCTACAACCCCTGACATGATTTCAGGGCAAAGCTCATTGATGTTCCCTTAGACAATGCTGCAGTCTTTGGCTGTAAAGTAGCAGACTTTTTCAAGTCTGCAGCAAAAAGGCAAATAAATGCAGGACCTTAAACATTTGCTAGTTTCTCCAATACCCAAGTTTCAAAGAAACTATCCAGCAAAAACACAGTTTATTAGGAAGCCCTCTCGTCCTAACCCTCCTTCAAGGCCTCGTTAGCCCACAGGGATGCATCCTCCTCAAACTAGAGCATCCCCTCCCTCTAGCCAGAGAACTCCCTTTCAGGACAGAGCAGGTAGCATCTGGCTACCTACCACCTTTGCCTCCTCCACTCCCTCCTTCTGTACCACTGTCGGCTTGCCTCTCACTGCCTCCCTAGTTGGACCTTTCCCACCTCAGACAAGTGGGTCCTTTCCATACTACAAAATGGTTATTACATGTCCTGGATCTTCCCACCCATAGGGCAAGGCATCCCACGACCACCTTCACAGCACCTGCAGCTCTTGCAACCGGTAGTACAAATCCTGTTAGCTCAGGGCACCATAGAGACAGTCCCCTCAGCTGCAAAAGGAAGAGGATTCTACTCGAGGCTGTTCCTGGCCCCCAGGAAGGATGGACCCCGGTGACCTATTCTAGACCTTGCAAATCTCAACCTATTCAAAGGTCCCTATCTTCAAAATGTTGACCCTACCAGCCCTTTTCCCATTCCTAATTCCACAAGGATTCCTGGCAGCATTAGCTATAAAAGATGCTTACCTCCACATCTCAATAAAACCCACCTAGAGGAAATACTTGAGATTCTTGGTGGGTTCCTCTCACTTGCAATTCTCTGCCTTGCCTTTTGGACTCTCCACTGCACCCAGAGTCTTCACAAAATGCTTGGCACCAGTGGTTGCTTACTGTAGGGCAAAGGGAATACAAATGTCCCCTTACCTGGATGACCTGTTGAATACAGGCTGCCAGCCAAGAAACCCTCCAAAGGCACATCCACTTTGTGGTGACCCTTCTTCAATCACTGGGATTCCAGATAACTGTCCAAAATCCCATCTACAACCAACAGACATTGTATTCCTCGGGTGCAGGAACCGCTCAGACCTCATGGAGGCATACCTAATCATTCTCAGAACATCTCCTTCTGGCCCTTCACAGAGTTGACTGCAAGGCAGCACATCAAACTACTGGGCTGCATGGCAGCTACCATAACCATGCTTCTTTTAGCAAGACTGCATATGAGAAAGTTACAGTGGTACCTTCAGTCAGTCTGGAAGCAACACAGTCACCCTTTGGAGCACATTGTGCCCCTTCTACCCTGCCTAAAATAGGAAATATTATGGTGGTTGGCACAAGTGAAGCACAATCTAGGTGTTCCTCTCCAACCACCTCATCACACACAGGTCATGCACACAGATGCCTCCGACCTGGGTTGGGGAGCCATTCTTGCCCACCGAAGGGTGCAGGGCCTGTGTCCAAATCCCCACAAATTAGAACACATCAGTGTCAGACAGATGAGGCCAATCCTTCTAGCTCTCCAGACATTTCTTCCTTTTTCTACAGCAGGTACCACTTCAGATATACACAGACTAGCACCACTGTACTGTGGTATGTCAACAAGCAGGGAGGGACCAAGTCCTTCCTGCTCTGCAGACTAGCCCTCTTGGTTTGGGAATTTTCCACCTCACAGGGCATCACTCTGTAGGTGACCTACATTCCCTCTCTACACAGCTCCCAGGCAGATTGTTTGAGCAGAATCAGCACAAACATGAATGGATGCTTCACAGAGATGTCTTCATGGATCTGGTCCACAGATGGGGGTATACCTCAAAATACACCCGTTTGCCTCCACCATCAACAGGCAACTTCCTGTCTTTTGCACCAGGACACCAGTACCCCAGGCACTAGCAACAGATGGCTTATCAATTTCCTGGAAGGGGAAATATCTATGCATCCTCCCCCCTTTCCCACTCATTTAGAAGGTCCTGCTGAAAATACAGTAGGACAATCCAAAAATCTTGTTGGTGACACCCTACTGGCCCAGACAGCACTGGTTCCTCATACTCTTACATTTGTCCAAGGGCAATCACTGCAAGTTACCCCCAGGATGGACCTACTCACACAGCGCTAGGGGTCAGTAATTCGCCCACCGTGACAGCTTCTACATCTAACCCTGTGGCTGATAGGATTCCGATTCCCTTCAGACACCTTTACAACGAGAACGTGCTCAATGTTCTGCAGGCAGCCAGGAAACAAAATACCAGAAAATCATACCTTTCAAAGTAGAAATGATTCACTATCTGGTGTCATAAGACAGCTGGACCTGCTTCTTAGCAAACCCCTCTCTAGTGCTGTGTTACCTGTGTGAACTACTACAGGCTGGATTGACTTACTTATGCATCAAAGCTCATCTGTCTGCTATTCCTGCATGCCTGCCTCAGACCCCCCCCCCCCCCCCCCAGGAAACCCTCTTCCCCTCCTTGGGACCTTGACTAAATGCTCGATTACACTCCCGCCCTTTGAGCCAGCAGATAAAGCTTCCCTAAAGCATTGTACTTTGAAAACTGTTCTGTTAGTGGCCCTGACCCAGCCAGAAGAGTATCAAAACTCCAAGCCCTTATGGCTATTCCTCCTTTCCTTGTTTTCCACAAATACAGGGTTACCCTCAGGGCAAACCCGTCCTTCATGCCCAAGGTAGTGAGTGACCTGTCCCTCAGCTAGGCCATACACTTACCTGTCTTTTTCCCAAACTCACAAGGAGACAGTGAGAGAGTACTACATTTCTTGGATATACACAGACAAATCAGGTTCTACCTGCACAACACCAAGTCCATCAGGCAGGCTTACCAGCTTTTCGTATCCTTCCATCCTAGAGCCCTGGAGAAGGCAGTGTCCAAACAGATTATTTCTATTTGGATCTCCAAGGCCATCACTTTCTGCTACCAATTCCATGGTAAGTCTCTGCAGGATGTCCTTCAAGGATGCATCTGCAGTCCTTACAAATGGGTTGTCCTGTCGTCAGGCAGCCCTTCGGTCGGCCGGATTCCAAAGTCTGGGTCTGGCTTCGGCTGGTGTCGCATTTCACCCGACGTCATAGCTGCAGTTATTCGGGTATAAAGGCATCAGCCGACGCCATTTTCCTCAGTCTTTCTTGCCGCGTGGCGCCCGAAGCAGACGCTGTTCGCAAGTGCCGGTCAGTCAGATCCAGAGATTACTACTACCGAATACTACTTCGAAGACTTCTAAAAGCTAAGTACCCCGTTGGGGACTCTTTCTTGCCTCAGCCGATGTCAGAAAAAGTGAATAACTGTTTGACTTGTGGGAAACAAATACCTCATAAAGATTTCCACTCTTACTGCTTACCTTGTTTAGGCCCAGACCACGACGTAGCAGCTTGTCTAGCCTGTGCTTCTTTTAACCGATGGACGCTTAGACGTCGGTCGGAATTTGCTGAGCAGTTTTTCGGCTCTGATTTTGCTTATATTATGCCGTCGGATCCTCCGACTACTCAAATTTCAAAAAAACGCAAGGAAAAGGACCGACACTCGCGGTCCGCGGTTTCGGCCGAAACCGCGGTTAAGCAAACCGCGAGTGTCTCGGTTTCGGCCGAAACCGAGCAAGCGGTTCTTTCTTCAGCCGAAACCATGCCTTCTACCGACGCCTCTTCTGGCCTGGTAGAATCGGCTTCTGAAGTCCAACCTGCTGTTGTGGTTTCTCAGGAATTATCGGACACTATTCCCTTGGATATATCAACTCCTGCACGTGGAGCTGCTAGGCCTCCTGCAGCCATGTCCATTAAGGCTTTTGCCAGGGCTAAAGCAGCTAAAACTACTAAGACTGTGCCTGCTAAGCCCCCCTCTCACAGGCCCAGCTCCAGTTCCCAAATGCTTTCTCTGGCAGAGGATCTTATTTCCTTGATCAGGGGATCCCATCATCATCCAGACAGGGCCTCTCATCCACCTCCAGAGAAGAGACCTAGAGCAGAGCCCCCTGAGCCAGTGTCCACAGATGATTCCTCTGATGATTCAGACAATACAGACCCTCCAGAGGCTCCTTACTCCCCTTACGAAGACTCTGATGCTGAAGAGTCGATTCCTTCTGCCTCTCCACCTGAGGAATTTTCCTTTGGGGAAACCTTACATGCCATGAGGGAACAGTTTCAGTGGCAGGGCCAAGATTTCTCAGACTCCAGGAAAAGGCTTAGAACCTTCCTGCATTTACCACAGCATAGGCCTTTACCTATACCTCCAGTTCTTTCTGTTGTAGATGATGCCTTTAATGATGCTTGCTCTGCTCCTGATTCACTACCTCCAGCCCCTGCTAAGCCCGATAGGTTCTACAGGGTCCCGGACACCCATCACCATTTATACAAGGCTCCTTTTGCAGATCCCGAGACTATCTCCCAGGGGCCTAAGGCAGTAGCATCTACCTCTGCTAAAAATCCCTCCCCTCTGAACGGGAATCCAGGTCCTTAGAGATGGGGTAAAAAAGTATACACCTCTGCTACTCTGTCAGCTAGGGCCTTGAACTGTCAATTCCATATGATCCAATATCAGGAGTTTATGCTTGATCAGTTAACTAAAAAACTATCCTCTGATGAGCCTTTAGATAAGAAATATGTTCAGGAAATGGTACATAACATTCAGCAAGTTAGTAACCATTCTTTAAAATGCGGCTATGATGCACTGGAGGCTTCCTTTAGATCAGCCATGACTGGCACAGTTATCAGAAGGCATGCATGGTTGAAAGAACAGGCCTTACCGGACCATGTCAAATCAAAGCTACTAGATGCTCCCATGGACAAGGTCAACTTATTTGGTTCTCCTGCACAGCAGGTACTGAAGAAAATGGAAGAGAAGGCAAAATCTGTACAAACAGTGAAAGACTTCTTACAGGTCCAACCTCCAAGGTTTAGCAGGAAGTGGCCCTCCAAAAATTGGTCCTTTCCAGACTCCTCTAAAGCACAGAGAGGCAGAAATAGGCGTTCAAGAGGCAGAAATCAATCCAGGGGTGCCTACAGGGGACGCCAGTGGCAGGGCAACAACCAGCGAGGCACAGACGCAGCCACCACCACTGCAACAGGACAATCACAGTGACTTGGCTCTGGCTCCGCCTACCAGGGAACAACTAGCGGCACCCTTAGGCGGAAAGCTAGCCTTATTTTCAAAGAACTGGCATTACATCACAAGGGACAAGTGGATTTTGCAAACTATAGACCATGGTTACAGGTTTTACTTCCATACTCTACCAGGAAAAAGAGGAATGCCAAACCTACCACCAAATCAAAAGGCAGAAGCTCTAAAACAAATAGCTCAATTACTAAGAATAAGAGCTGTGGAAAAGGTACCAACAATGGAACAAGGAAAGGGATTTTACTCCAGGCTCTTCCTGGTACCAAGAAAAGAGAAAAAATGGAGGCCTATTCTCGACCTGTCCGCTTTAAACACATTTCTCATTGTTCCAAAATTCAAAATGCTGACTCTACAGCAGCTTCTTCCCATGTTGGGCAAGGAGTCTTGGCTGGTAACTCTAGATCTTAAGGAGGCATACCTGCACGTCCCCATACGACCAAATTGCAGAAGATACCTCAGATTTCTTGCAGGATCAGAGCATTATCAATTCTCAGCATTGCCCTTTGGCTTATCTACTGCGCCCAGAGTGTTCACGAAATGCCTGGCATCAGTAATCGCTCATTGCAGACTTCAGGGAATCCAAATTTATCCCTACCTGAACGACTGCCTGATACAAGCGGACAACAAAAACAAGCTAACACAAGACTTACAAAGAGTCATCTACTTGCTGCAAGCCCTGGGATATACAGTCAATATAAAAAAGTCAAGGTTGATACCATCCCAAAGAATTACCTTTTTGGGTGCATAGCTGGACACAACAAAACAGATGGCATTCCTAACTGTAGAAAAGCAAGAACAACTTCCTCTCTACTTCTTGGCATTGACAAAGCAGAACCATCTGACAGCAAGAAAAGTTCTGCAAGCCCTAGGCTTCATGGCATCCTGCATAATTCTGGTCCCTCATGCCAGACTACATATGAGAAAGCTACAGTGGTACCTGAAGAACTTATGGTCTCAACACAAACACAGCCTAGAAACCAAAATTCCACTAATACCATGCCTGAAGCAAGAGTTCCTATGGTGGGCTCAGGCCTGTCAATCAAACACAGGATTGCCCTTCCACAGCATTCAACCAAACCATCACAACGGACACCTCAGACCATGGTTGGGGGGCTCACATGTTGGACAAGTGCATACAGGGCGTATGGTCTCAAGATCAGTTACACCTGCACATAAATCTAAAGGAAATGCTGGCAGTAAAACTGGCAATTCAGACATTCAGACCATTTCTCCAAGAAGGACCGTTGATAAGGACAGACAACACCACAGTTATGTGGTACATCAACAAACAGGGAGGCACACATTCATACCCTTTGTGCCGGATGGCACTGGACCTATGGAATGTGGCTCTGCGCTACAACATTCAATTACAAGCAATTTTTGTACCAGGAAAAGAAAACATTCTAGCAGACATGTTAAGCAGAACTACCACGGATGCCCACGAATGGATGGTGCACCCGGACATCTTCAAAGCCATCACAAGAAAATGGGGACTTCCACAAATAGACTTATTTGCATCCCCACTCAATCACCAGCTAAAGAAATTTTGCACAAGGACGTACCACCCACTTGCTTGGAAGGTGGACTCCCTATCATTCAGTTGGAAAAACCTGACAGCATATGCATTCCCACCACTTCCTTTGATGCACAAGGTGCTATTGAAGATCAAAGAGGAACGTGCAAGGATCATTCTGATATCTCCAAACTGGCCAAGACAACATTGGTATCCATTACTGAGGAGCATGGCTCGGGAACAAATGTGGACTCTTCCCCTGATCCCATTGCTGTTAACACAGAACAACTACAACATCCTGCATCCAAACCTGAAAACTCTGCAGCTGACTGCATGGAACATTACCTAAGAGCAATTAACCCAAATTTATCACAAAGGGTTACAGACATTATCCTGGAGGCTCGCAGACCCTCAACAAGAAAGAATTATGCAGCAAAATGGAAAAGATATCTCATTTGGAGTACTGCAAAGGGAAAAGATGTGTCACTGGTAAATATTGCCAACGTCCTGGAGTACTTAGCAGAGCTCTTCCATACAGGCCTGTCCTACTCCTCCATCAAGATACATGCATCAGCTATTTCGGCAGAATACAGCATGGATCCTCCTGTCTTCTCTCATCCTCTGCTCAGGCAGTTTCTGAGAGGAATTAAAAATATAAAACCTCCTAGGAAACCACCATTGCCAGCATGGGACTTGAACTTTGTGCTAGAAAAATTGACACTACCTCCTTTCGAACCAGTAGCAACAGCAGAATTACAATACTTATCCTGGAAGACTGCTTTCCTGCTGGCAATCACCTCAGCAAGAAGGGTTTCTGAACTACAGGCATTAATGGCAGTGCAACCCTTCCTGATCTTCCATCAAGACAGAGGGTCCATGAGAACAAATCCTACATTTATGCCTAAGGTGGTATCCAGAGTGTCTTTAAACCAGGCTATCCACCTACCTACATTCTTCCTCAACCCACAGAACAGGGGAGAAAGACTGTTGCATACCTTGGATGTGCACAAACAATTACGCTACTACCTGGACAGAACCAAGGACAACAGAAAAACTGACCAGCTTCTGGTAGCATATGCAACAGGAAGGGAAGGAAAAGCAATTTCAAAACAGACAATCTCAAAGTGGATAGGAAATTGCATTAGATTTTGTTACTCCTTCCATGGAAAGAAAACTCCAGAGAACATCAGGCCTCATTCCACAAGGGCTACAGCCACTACTACAGCTTTCCTACGAGGGGTGGCTACCAAGGACATTATAGAGGCTGCTACTTGGACCTCCGTGCATACATTTGCCAAGCATTATAATTTACCTTTATACTCTAGATCCCGAGCAGGTTTTGCTACTGCTGTTTTGCAAGGGATCCTAACTACACCATAATCTCTCTTTTTTCCTCCTCCCCTAGTTTAGCTATGGTATTCTACCCATTTGTAAGGACTGCAGATGCATCCTTGAAGGACATAGTACAGTTTTGTACCTACCATAAATGTAGATGTCCGATAGGAATGCATCTGCAGTCAGGATTACCCTCCCTCCTTCCCCTCTGTGGTACTCCTAGGGTATTTGCCATCCTTTAGCTAGCTTGGGGGGGATCTATTATGGTGTATTTGTTTGTATATATGTACATACATGCTCTTTTTTATGTGTTTGCTCTCTACTATTTGGAAACATTGGCATTTATCCAAATTTAGCCATCCAAGAGGGCACCTGGCATCTGGGGCAAGAAACAGAGGAAAATGGCGTCGGCTGATGCCTTTATACCTGAATAACTGCAGCTATGACGTTGGGTGAAGTGCGACACCAGCCGAAGCCAGACCCAGACTTTGGAATCCGGCCGACCGAAGGGCTGCCTGACGACAGGACAACCCATTTGTAAGGACTGCAGATGCATTCCTATCGGACATCTACATTTATGGTAGGTACAAAACTGTACTGTATAGTTAAAACGCATTCCACAAGAGCCATGGCCTCTTCAGGTACCTCTTTAAGGGCCTGGATACCCCTACTATCCCGGAGGCTGCTACTTGGTCTTCTGTTCATACCTTCACCAAACACTTTAAACTTTATCACATCTCCAGATCCAGGGCAAGGTTCGCCAGGGTTGTCCATGGATTCCTGGAGTCTGCCTCTAGACCAACACCCCAATCTCGGTGAGCTTTGGCACTCACCCATATGCAGAGTACTGCAACATGGGAATAGAAGGACGTAGAAAAGTTGTGTAAAATCTTACCATAACCATAGATGTCCTTTTCTTCCATGTTGCAGTATTTCTTCCCCTCCTTTCAGCTAATAGCTTCTCTATCTTGATGGCAGTGAATTGGCATTGCCCTTACAAGGACTGTCCCCAAATGGGGCCTTCAGTTCTGAAGGCTGGTGCGTGCCGACATCACCTTTATGGCCCATGTTCTGTCAGCCACGTCAGGTGTTTCACGCACCTTGGAGGAACTGAAAGCTTTTGAATGCTAGCCGTATGTATGCGAGATTATAGGAGTAAACCCATATGCAGAATACTGCAACATGGAAGAGGACGACATCTATGGTTATGGTATGATTTTACACAACTTTTCTTTAACTACTTTCGTATTACAGTTGGTGCTCAAGGCGCATTAAAGAAAAGAATTGGGGAAGATAAGACCGTGATGAAATGGGGAGCAAGTGGGGGAAGAACAAAGGGAAAGCAGGGCAAGAATGTGCTAGAGGGAGGTAGTAGGAAAGGATCATAGCTATCCATTTCTTTTAACGGTGTAAAGTGAAAATATGTGCAAAATATTAACCGAATTTGGACGGTTTCCCCACGAGAGAGAGGGCTGCCGACATTGCACTTGTGTTGTATGGCCAGTTGAGGTGTCAAGGCGGTGCATGTACGAAATGGAGAGCTATGTATGGGACAGTTTTTTGTCTGTGTGACAAGCACCCTTTGTTTTGTGTGCGAGAGTGAGAGGACTATTGTGGAAGGGATGTAGCTATGTCTGGGACAGGAAAGTTTGGTAGATAAGGAAGCAATTGCAGACAGACAAGACCAACAAGACGAGACTGGGATGGTGATGGACACAAGATTTGGGGACACTGATTGAGGTGAGGGAGGAGACATCCAGAACCATGGCCATCAAACTTGGTAAAAGTGAGAATAGAGTCCTCACCCACTGGACCACTTGATGTCCTCTTCTCCTCTTCCTGGTGCTACTTAAAATGAGGGAGAGCAGGCTCTTCAGCCTGTATAGGCATGCACCAACAATGAGGCGCGCAACCCTACACACCATCCCTGGCAACTCGGTGCAGGTGATAAACTTACCACCTCTGCCACTGCTCCAGGAGGGAACCACTGGACTAGCCTCCAGGGTAGAACTACCTGAGAGGGCAGGTAGTGCAGAGGGGCAGCCAGCTCGACACCCAGACGTGCTGGGCAGTGGTGCCAGAACCAGTGGAGGAGGGCAGCCAGATCCTGTGGAACAGGCCTACACTGCTGTGCTGTGGAGCATTTCATGATGTGGTACACATGATGATACACAATAAAATAAAACAAAAAAATAGAGAGAAGTAAAGGGTTGGGGTGAGAGAAAAAAAGATGAGATTAGTATCTTCATATGTGACATTCAATGCATTAATACGGTTACTTGACTCTATTATCGTAACCTTTACTCTCAAGACTACCAGCTCCTAACAGATACACACTACATTATAGATTGCAGCAAGTACTCCTTGACGTGCATATATTGTGTTACAATTATGCAGATTACAGTTTACAGCAGGGCATGTATGCTACTGGTATGCAGCTTTTGCTTTAAACCTTTAAGTTGCACATAATTGAAGAATTAACAGTATTTTATATGTGGGAAGTGTGACGTTTGAACCCACAACCTCTGACTAAAGTCTAATATTGTGCTCTTGGTTTGTGCTACAGACTAAATACATGCATACTTACTTTTACAGTTGAGATATGCATGCTCAATTTGATACAACTCTCTAAAATACCAAAAAGCTATCCTTAATTTTTAATGCTACAATAACGGTATGCTTTTGCTGCATACCTATGACATGCTTCCCTCATCCTTGCCAGTCTAGCCCCATGGCTTCTTGCATTGGCCTCCCTTTCCATGGCAGGTATAGAAAAAAACAGAATAGAACAGAATACCATAATGAATATCATTCTTGCATATATTCAGCTTTAAAGTCTTAAAACTACTCTCTGTAGTTGATATTTGCAAATCTGTGGGATGTCCTCGGTCCTAAATTCCTTGATCCAGGCATCAAGGGTATTCCTGTTCCTCCACCATAGGTCGTTATAGAGATGTCTACATTGGTCACGCAGTGTGTGGGATTACGGTGGCACTGGATACTGCCCTGGCTAAACTATCCCAAGCTTCCGGCTTATACTGGGAGCCTGAATAGTCACCCTGCAATAGCCTGGCACTGTGGTGTTTCAATAGGAGTTCAATAAAAATCTTTGATTCCTGGACAACCCATCTGTGTGTCCTAAATGTCGGACCCTATCCACTGTCTCCCATGTCTACCATAGATCAAGAGCAATGGAGTCTAATGGCTTCCTGCCAATTCCAGTTATCACAATTACTGGAAGTGCGCACACTGTTTGAAAATGTTGTGCTACACTTACCATCTTGCAAACCCGCATCTCCAAGTTGCGTGTTTGTGTGATGGTAGGCGGGGTGCAACAGTGGCAAGTAATGCAATTTCAAGGTTATTGGATGTACAGGTAGTTGTGTACATGTGTTCGACAAATGTGAAGGCCATGGCAGTCCAGATAGCAGAAATATACTTAAAGGAATATAGTGCACAGTATATCCAGTTGTACATTTAATACATGTGATAATACATAGATAAATGCATAACTGACACAATACTAGTGCCTCAGTCCTCATACATATAATTAATATCAGCTCCGCTATGTCAAATGTTACAAATGAGAGTGACTAGAATGGGAAGTGGAACAACAGTAAAAGTGTATAGAATATGCTGTATTTGAACCCAGGACCATGTGTATGACAGCCATACACTTGCACCTGTCACCACAAAAAGGTTGAGAGCATACTTGTCTGTGCTGCAGTTCATTGCTATAAACTGCAATGTCACAACAGTAAAACAAAAGTTGCACACCCCTTACTAGATCCCAGGACTTTTTTACTTATGTAATCACTGTAAATAGTCTGTTTGTAATATGTAATGCTGGTATTATGTATTGCTGTATCTGCTTACCCTTGGAGCTTTTCTCCCCGGGCCTCTGCTGAAAATGGACATGCATCCAGTCGGACTATCCTGGTCAACAAATGTAAAATAAAAAAAATAAATAAATCTGTACTCCAGCCCTACACTTCAAACCTGCTGCCACAGGATTAGTTAACAATAACATTCCATGTTTTACTAATAATTCTTAAGGTCATACTGTTAACTGCAGCAGGTTTCTATTTTTGGCTGTATGGGTCCTTTCTGCTTTCTAGTTGGGTCAGTTATCCAGTTTCGTCACTGCTGAGCATCATGCAAATGAGATAAGCTTAGTCAAACCTTCCATTCATTTCCTCGGTTCCCGTGATGGAGCTACGAGGCACATCGTGCAAATACTGGCCAAAAAATAAATTAAACAAAGACAGAAAAAGAAAAGCAAAAATGGGCAAGTAGTTGAAATGAGCAAAGGGAATGGTGACTCATAGATGTGGATTTGAACAACTCACTACCATGCACCTACAGAAGACAGGATGTGTGCCTTATTCCTCTTTGCCACACAAACAGCTCTGCAGCAAAGAACTGAGGTCATTCTTCACACAACCAACTGCAACAGAATCTACAGTGATATCAAACCATAAACTGCTATGTGTACACTTATTATATTTGGATGTAGTTCAGTTAGTGGTCACACAACCTGTTATTGCTTACCAGCAGACAGCTCTGTCTTGCCTTTCTGTGTTTGTTGGTCATTCATCAGTTATCTGAACAGTACTCTGATACATGCAGTGTGTAACCCATTCTATACCATTGGCCTTAAAATCTGTGAGGCTATTAGGGGGAAGTATATGCAGCTGACAAGAAATTTAAGGGCAGATAGGCTGTTAAGGAACAAAACCTGTGAATTATGTGCTGCTTATATTTCCCACCTTACATCTAACACTTTCTAGATCTAACCTGACACACCTAGTGGAAGTAAGGCAGCCTGCAGTGCTATTGTGTTTTCCTTCTCCCAAACATTAGTCACTCACAATTGCAATCCATTAATAAACATTGAGGGGGATTGCCTGCATTATGTTTACATCTCCTGCATGGATCCTTGTATTTGGGATTCAGCAATTCTAATGAGTTCACACCTCATTTGCATCTTCAGTGTGCTAACAGCCCTGAGTCTACACCACATAAAAAGGCAGCCATGTAGCTAGGCAAACTGCTGGTGAGGAGAGTTGTATATGTTTGGAAGACTGCAAAAATGCTTTTTTCTTCAGTACTCCTCTGTAAGATATATCCTGAACTTCAGAAGGTATGCTACCAATGTTAAGTTGTCAATCTCGCCTTCATTCTTGCTGGATGGGTTCGGAGCCGATCCTCGGCTCCGACTCGGCGCTTGCTTTAGCTTAGGAACTCCTTTTACCAGCTCGAGGCAACCCTATATCCCATGATGCAAGGCGGAACTACCCCAGATCTCGTTTGCCGCTTAGCGAAAGAGGTCTCCTTTGGCAGCTGAGGTAAGTAATTTTCTTGTTAAAAGAGAAAAGCTTAGTTAGGGTTTTATTTTCCCCTTGTATCCATTTTTATAGTCTGTAGTGAGTTACAGCCCACCCTATTCCCTTGTTTTTCAAACTTTTTATTACTTTTAGTGTAAAGTTTTAGTTAGGCCTAAACCCCATTGGTTAATCCCTTCCTGTGTGTTGTGTGTTAGGGGATTAATTTTGTGTGTTTGTTGGGGTTGTGTGTGTGACTTCCTCCTAGGATTATGTCTAGGGAAGGCAAGGTCTCAGGCTTCAAGAAGTGTGACTCGTGCTGTCAGAAAATGTCTCTGACAGACGGTCACACTTCTTGTGTTTATTGCCTGGGGCCTTTGCACCTGCAGGACTCCTGTGCTTTGTGCCACTCTTTTAGCCAGAGAGTCCTGCAGGAAAGGAGGAATAAGCTTATCCTCCGTGGCTTACTTAAGCCAGAAGGTTCTCCCTCTAAAGCAGGGTCTGGGAAACCTTCTAAGCCACCGGCTCAGGCTTCAGTATCCAAGCCTCCTCCGGTGGCTCCGGCTCCGTCTGAGCCGAGATCGGCTCCGCTGGAACCGATGTATCTACCTTAAAGTAGTGGGTTCGGCACGGCTGGTTCCGATACCTTGTCTACTGTGGCCTTGTCGGCTCCAGCTGGAGCCGACACCTTATCTAGCATCGGAGCCGAAACCTTCGGCTCCATCTGGAATTCAGGGGACTTCGGCTCCGATGGCTTCGTCGAAGAGATCTCGGTCCCCGCCGTTACTGAGTATCCACTCAGCTCCGGGTCTCCTCTTTGTCGGAGCAGAGCCATCGGAGCCGATCTTCGAGATCTTCCAGGCTGTCTGACCACGACTTAGAGAGGGTGGTAAGCAGGCTGTTGAAGTCACAGGCACTGGCCCAAATGCTCCATAGCCCGTCTCAACAGACTTGACTATAGCCTCACCCTTGAACTTCCTCCTCCGACTCCACACCAGAGTTCGGAGCCGGAGCTTCGGGACAGCGACTGTTTCGTGCCGAGCCGATACATCCTTCGGCTCCGTCGTCCTCTGCTCCGATCTCCTCCTTGAGACCTTCCTTGGAGGGATCCGGTCGTCTGGTTTCCCTTGTCGGCTCCGAGGGGGCTAGTGGCATCGGACCCTTGTCCGACCCCGCTCTCCCTCTCGGGCTTCGCTTTGGTAAGCTCGGTGCCGACATCGGCCTCGGAGCCTTCCTCTCAGTGGAGCCGGAATTCCTGTTTCCTCGAGCGGGATATTCCGGCCTCCCGGGAGGGAGCCTTTGAGGTGATGAGGAGTGTCCTGGCCTCTGAGCCTCGTCAACGGTCCATCCCTCTAGCTCCTCCCTCATCAGTGCCTGTAGACGCCTCTTGCCAGCCTCTTGCTCTCAGGCCCAGGGATCCATCGCCCCAGGTTTCCCCATTGGGAATTTCCTCCTCTTCCGCAGTTTCTCCTGATCCAGCAGGTGAACCCCCTCGGAAGAGGGCGTGTAAGAGGAAACACACAGACTCCCGAGTCTACTACATCAGATACCGACTTAGATGAGTCGGAGGGTTCCCACGATCCCCCTCTGAGGATGTCTCCTTTTCAGACATCCTTGAGCTCCTCAAACAGAGGGGGAATTGGCCATCCATTGATCCCTCCGAGGATGAGTCTGTATACCTGGAGGCTTTTGGATCCCGACCCTCCACCTCCTGGGTGTCTCCGCCTTTCGGCCCCCTTATGCAGGTAGTGGCTCGAAGGCGTGGCTCCAGATTCTGTGGAACCTATCCCCAGGAGACCATCCAAATTCATCACGGCCCCTACGGACAAACAGTTCCTTTCCAAGGGTGTCTCTGTGGATGCTATGGTGGTGGCGGCGGCCACTAAGAAGGAACTGGCGGATCCTTCAGTACCTGTCCATCCTCCTAACAAGGATTCTAGGACCATGGACAGGTATGGAAAGCGGATGTTTTCTTCAGCGACCTTTGCTATGCGTTCGCTGAACTACCTTTGTCATTTTACCAGGCTTCAACGAGATATTCTCAAGGAACTGGGTGAAGTAGTCCAGGATCCTTCGGCTGCTGGGGCTCAAGAAAAGATTGCCTCGCAGCTTGCAATCCTGAATTCCATATCTAACTCCTCCATGCGGCTCATATCCTATGCGGCCGATGGAGCGAGCAGGGCCGCAGGCACAGGAGTTGCTCTTAGACGCCAAGCCTGGATGCGGCTTTGTAATTTTGCGGACCCCTTTAAGGCGTCCTTCACTAATACCCCCTTTGATGATTCGGCTTTGTTCGGACCTCAGGTGAAGGATAACTTGACCAGGTGTGAGCAGGACGGTAAAACTCTTTCTGCCGTTGGAGTCCAATTTTCCACTCCTTCTAGACCATATCCCAAGGGTCAGAAGGGGGGGAAGATGTGGTTCCGTAAAGCCCAAGGAGCTACACCGGACGCACGTGGTCAGTTTACCCCCAGAGGCAGAGGGGGTAACAATAATAGACGCCGCCCTAGAGGCAGGGGGGGGGGTCCTCAGAACCAGGGCAACAGGGAGTCTCTTCCTGAGAAGCCCTTTCAGCATCCCTGAGGTGTTGCCCGACTGTCCACCCTTGGAGGCAGTCGGGGGAAGGATTTCACTGTACCCAGTAGCCTGGCAATCCCAATCACAAGAGATGTGGGTACAGTCGATCTTATCCGAGGGTTACAAAATCCCCTTCGAAAGGTTTCCCGTACCTCTTCAATCCCTTCCAGACATCTCACCCGGTCAAAGGGATTTGGCAGAACAGGAGGTTTCAAAGCTCCTAGAAAAAAGAGCCGTCCAGACTGTGCCGGCAGACCAGGTAGGATCCGGCGTCTACTCGAGATTCTTTTTGGTCCCCAAAAGGACGGGAGATTGGAGACCAGTATTAGACCTGAGCAATCTAAACAGATTTGTCAAGAAGGCAAGATTCCGGATGGTCACGCTTCAGTCCATTCTGCCCTTTCTGGGCAAGGACAACTGGATGTGCTCTATAGACCTTCAGGATGCGTACTATCACATAAAGATTCACAGACGCTCCAGAAGGTTTCTCCGCTTTCGGCTAGGGACCAGTCATTACCAATTCAGAGCACTGCCCTTTGGCCTCACTTCAGCCCCCAGAGTGTTTACCAAATGCATGGCAGTGGTCACTGCTCATCTGAGACGTCAAGGATTCCAGGTGTTTCCCTACTTGGACGACTGGCTCCTCTCCGCCACCACCAAGTGTCAACTTCTTCAGTCCAGAGACTACACTCTACAACTTTGCAGGAGTTTGGGAATTTCAGTAAATTTCGAAAAATCTTCTCTGCTGCCTTGCCAATCTATCACCTTTATAGGCGCAGAATTAAACACCGTCAAAATGTTAGCCAAACTAACAGATCAAAGAATTCTGGACATCCAAAAATTCATTCGGATTCTATTGCAGAGCAACAAGATCAAAGCCAGATTTATACTGAAGGTTTTAGGTCTTATGGCTGCGGCCATTGTTCTTCTACCACTGGCTCGCTTCCACATGCGTCTTCTGCAGTGGATGCTATTCACGCAGTGGTCGTACCACAGTCTCCCGATGAGGCACAAAATCTTAGTCACACAGTCGTGCAGAACTCATCTGAATTGGTGGATATCTTCCCCTCTTCTTCATCAGGGCCGACCCTTTATTCCCCCTCCTCCAGTTGCCACAGTCACTACGGATGCCTCTCTGATCGGGTGGGGGGGGGCATTATCAGGGCAGGATGGTCCACGGGACGTGGCGACCCATAGAATACCATCTGCACATAAATGTCCTGGAGATGAGAGCAGTGCTTTTAACGTTGCAAGCCCTCAACGACTTTCTTCCCACGGGGACTATTGCAGTACAAACGGACAACATGTCCGTGGTCTGGTACATCAACAAGCAGGGCGGGACCAGGTCCTATCCGTTGTGTCGAGAAGCTCTCAGACTTTGGCAATGGGCGATCTCCTCTCATCGGTTTCTGATAGCAACGCACATCCCCGGCAGGTCCAACCTATTGGCGGACAGGCTGAGCAGATCCATTCTGATGCCTCACGAGTGGTCTCTCAATCAATCTGTAGTGAATCAGATTTTTCTGAAGTGGGGCACTCCTTGTTGCGATCTTTTTGCTACTCCTCAAAACAAGTGCCCCAATTTTTTCACTCTCTTTCCCCTTCCAGGCCAACCCCTGAGAGACTCTCTAACCCAGGATTGGCCCCGGGGACTTCTGTACGCTTTTCCTCCTTTTCCCTTGATTCCACAAGTCATTCAGAAAGCCACCGTTTTGAGGGCCAAGTTGATCCTCATTGCCCCAAATTTGGTTTCCGTCTCTGCATCGTCACCTTCTGGTGCAGCCCTGGCATCTGGACCCAGTTCCGGATCTCTTGATCCACCAGTCGGGTCAGCAGCACCGGGCCATTCATTCTCTCAACCTCACTGCTTGGTTGCTCCACTTCCTTCCCTAGCCAGGCTACCGATGATTTCTGACTCAGAGACATCTTAGTGTCTTCTTTAAAGTCGTCCACTAGGACTGTTTATGCTAGCAAGTGGCGACGTTTTTCTGTTTGGGCAAATTCCAGAAATATTGATCCCTTTACTGCTCCTGTACATTCTGTTTTAGATTTCCTGGCGGAAGTTTTTCATTCAGGATCCTCGTCATCTACAGTCAAAGTACAACTGGCTGCTATTTCCAAGTATCATGTGGGCTTGCATGACAATAACATTATGTCTCATAGATTATGCAAGGCCTTTCTGAGAGGAGTTTTTCTCCTAAAGCCGCCTATAAAGCATCCTCCTCCGCAATGGGATCTAAACTTAATGTTGGCATCCTTGATACTACCTCCCTTTGAACCGTCTGCTTCATGTTCTCTGAAGTTATTGACCTGGAAAACTATATTTTTACTGGCTGTCACTTCTGCAAGAAGGGTTTCCGAGATTCAAGCTCTCTGCATTCGTTCCCCTTATTTGGTTTTTCATAAGGACAGGGTATCTTTAAGAACGAACCCTTCCTTTCTCCCCAAAGTTGTGTCTCAAACCAATATTAACCAATCTATAGATATACCAGTCTTTTTCCCAAACTATTCCGACAGAGCTGAACAGAAACTGCATTTTTTGGATGTCCATCGTCAGCTCAGGTACTATTTGCATAGAACTAAACAATTCAGGAAATCGGACCAATTATTTGTCTCCTATGCAGAAAACAGGATAGGTCTTCCAGTTTCTAAAGTGACCTTATCCAGATGGTTGACTTCCACCATTTCCTATGTGTACCCTCTCAGAGGCAAACAGCTATCTTCTAAACCAAAAGCACACTCAACCAGGAGTCTATCCACTTCTGCAGCCTTTCAGGATAGACTACCCATTGATACCATTTGTGCAGCAGCTACTTGGGCCACGCCTCATACCTTTGTCTCTCATTACAAGTTGGACTTGGCCTCCAGAGATAGGGCCAGTTTTGGTTCCACAGTTCTCAAGAGTCTGTTCCATTGAGCCACCCGGGATACAGGTGCTAGGGACGCGGTCCCATCCAGCAAGAATGAAGGCGAGATTGACAACTTAACATTTAGAAGTTATGTACCTACCATAACGCTCCATGTTAGTTGTCTTCTCGCCTTCTTTCTTGCGTCCCTCCCTCCTTCCCCCTGGCCTGGACAGATCTTGAAGAGTTCCTATCAGGTTGTTTTCCTCCTGAGCCTTCATATGAGGACTTCTGTTATGAACTTGTGTTCCTAATTTTGTTAGGTTAGTCTTTAGCAGGGTAGGTTAGCTACCAAACGAGATCTGAGGTAGTTCCGCCTTGCATCATGGGATATAGGGTTGCCTCGAGCTGGTAAAAGGAGTTCCTAAGCTAAAGCGAGTGCCGAGTCGACCCATCCAGCAAGAAAGAAGGCGAGAGAAGACAACTAACATGGAACGTTATGGTAGGTACATAACTTCTAATTTTGTCACCTACATAGTGCATATGCTGAAATGTATTTAAGAAAAATCTGAAGCAAAGACTTTTACACTTTTATCTGTGTGAGTTAATTAGAATTAGAAGTGTACTAATGGCATGGGCATGTTTGACGAGCCATTTTAAGAGGTATGCATGATTATCACACAGCATTCCATTTTCATGCATTGGCAAATATGTACACACATTTCAGGGACAGGTCCTTTGGTAGCACTTTTAGCATTTCAAAGATGGTTTATTAGCACAATGGGCCATTTCCTTGTTTTGGGTGGGGGGAGCAAAGCTGAGTTACTGTTATGGCACAAACAAGGATGGACTGTTATTTTGTGGAGGGAGCAAAGTTGAGTTTACTGTTATGGCACAAAAAAGGATATTGTGCCCTTGTTACTCATTTTGTTTTGCATCCTGCTTTGTTAGTATTTCACATCTCTAGACTGTTTTATGTGTTTCTCCAGTGTGTAATACTGACTAGCTATCTTTTTCTTTCTTTTTTTTTTTAAATGTGGAAACAGATGTTTTGAAGTTGTGATACTTGTGTGTTATCCTTCTGTTTTATTTAGGACACCTATGAGTACATTACCCAGGCTTGTCAATCCATGGAGCCCCTCTCTTCACTGATGCTGAGAACAAGGTGATTGTGGATGGATTTAGGCAACATGGTGCTTTTCTGCTGGAAAGTGGACGGGGAGATATGGCACATAGAATGCGAATATGGTGGCAGATCAGTGCTGTGGGTGGCCACAGCAGGACATACGAGCAGGTGTGCCACAGGGCCCCTGACATGATCACATCTGCAAAGAGGAGAGCAGCTGCAGTGGGCAGTGACCAGATGGTTACGGGTGGAGGGCCTGCTAGGAAACCACCAGTAACCACCAATGGAGTTCCTAGCCAATTGCAGAGATCCAGACAGCTCCCAGGAGAGTGCAGTGCAACATGTCCTGGTTGTCGGAGCAGCAGTTTCCGAGACTGCAAGCACGTCCCAGGAGGAACTTCCATGTAGTCTTTGGTATCTGAACAGTTGAATACTGTTGCATACTAAAACAATTGAAATCCAATAAGTTAATTCTGTCGCATCTTTTTTTTTTTTTTTGTGGGGGGGGGGGGGGGATTGATGAGTGCTACAGTTATAAGCTTAGGTTGGAGTGGTCAGCCACGTTCTTGTTGATAGTATAGTTAATGCATATATAAAGCGATAAATGTATTACACCCTGTGTTACTGTTAATTGTGATGATGTTGCCCTTTCCTCTTGCTTAACTTCAAGGACAGTCTGGACTACAGAGCAGCATCTCATCTGCAGATGGTAAGCCAAACATTTTTATGTCTGTACTGCTGAGCAGTTTAAAAAATATATTGTAGTGTGTGATGTGTTTCTTTACTGTCTGTAATAGTAGCACCAATGTTACTTTAGCATATATTGTACTATAGTAGTACAGGTATTTAATCCTGTATTTCTTGTTTTTTATCACATGTGATCATAACAGTGGGAGCCATGTGGCAGCTGATGTCAGGTGGCACATGGCACCTGATGTCAGTGTATCAGCAGACTCTGAAGATGATGGTGACCAAATTGAGGCACAGTCAGGGGGTGCAGAGGTTGAATCTGACACGGAGGTTGACATACAGCTCTGCATTTCCATCAGACTCAGCCAGTAGACTTACACCTACCCAGTCCAGTGAGCCCACATATGTTTGACAAGTGGAGGGTGAGGAGACTGATCCGGGAAGCTTAACTACTGCGGCTTCAGTGCCTGTTGAGTCTGGCTGTAGCCAAAGTGTGGCAAGGTATCATGCGGGAGGATTGAAAAGGGTGCTCAGAGGGCCTGCTGTCCCTCCTCCACCTAGTGCAGGTGTCTATTCCTGTGCCACTCAATGTATGTTTAGGGCCATCTTGGAAGCAGAGGCACGTTTCTATAGGTGTGCCAGACAAATGCTCAGGGTTGTAGATGTAACACAGCCTGACATGCATGACTGCCTCTACTGTGTTGCGGATTCACTGGATTGGATAAATGGCATGTTGGACCCAAGGGAGTCTGTGATGGGTTGAGGGGTGTCTGTTATGGAACAAGCAGTATCTGTGTTGGAAAGTCTCCTGGGAGGGGAATGTGATCCCCGTTGGGGGTAGGTCAGCCACATCATCTGCTGTCAGCCAAAGTGGCCATGCCCAATCATGCTCCCATAGTGGCATTTCTTCCACTGCTCTGTCAGTGAGTGTGCTGTCCACACACAGACATGGAAGGCCAAGGGGTCATGGTCCTGGGCATCGCTGTGTTGGGGATCTCATTCCGCAAGACATAAGTCACATTCAGGTAGCAGCACTGCATCTGACTGTGGGCATGCCAGTGCAACTCCTGGCAGAGCCAGTTCTCATTGTCCTGGACGACAACAATGAACTGCCACCTCTACCATGCACGGCTCCCACCTATCCAACATACCAAGAGATAGGTAACTGTGTCATATCCCGGTTTTCTGTCTTTTGGATTCAGGTATACAAAAGCTTTGTGTCTGCTCAGGGTGCACAGCTAACTTAATGCGTAGTATATTTGCATTTGTGGTGTTGAACTAGTAATTGTACCTATGACATATATTGGCCTTGGAAAGTTAGACAAGTTGATAGCATCAAAATTTCCTAAATTTATAGTGAATGATCTTGTGATGGTTGTGAAGTCAAATTACAAATGTGAATCATTACTTTCCAAATCCTCTCTCTAATAATTGTCCATTCCAAACATATGGTGCTAAACTGAGGGCATGCAGTGATTCAGTACTTTGAGAGGTATGACTCACTGAATCTTTGATGCTTGAGGCCTACTACTTAGTAATGGACACACAAGTCAAATAAGTCTCTGCTGTCACATGGTAAGGCAAGTTCTGTACAGATCTCCCCCTTTTTACTAGCTTACCGGACCAAGTATTGAAAGACAAGGATATGCCACACATTCATATTACTAAACAATGCACTCCAGGTTCAGGATATAACTTGTAAATGCAGCAGTTGACAATTTGTTCAGGGCTGACTCTGTCTGATGCAAGCAGTACGCAGCCATTACATAGGGCGGTAAAGGTTGTGTGAGTTGCCTGATGTAGATCAATGTGTGTGTACAGCTTTAAGAAGCTTTTTAGGGGCTTGCACAAGTGTATAAATACTTGAGCATGTGCAAGCTTGACTGCCATTTTGTAGTTAGCTTTTGAGATGTAAGCATGTATGTCTGTGTAGTCTGTTAATCAGTTTGTTTATATTTTGTAATGCTGCTATCCATCCTGATGTGTTTCTCTGTAATAAGGCATATAAACAAACTACCCATCCCATTTGTCATGTATATTAGAGAGACTAGTGACATGGTGTCAGACGTGGTATGTCTTAAAGGACACAATGCCAGAATGGGATCCAGATTCTTCAGCTTTGAGACTGAGAGACACTCAGTTAAGATTGGAGGAATATACAAGAGTGAATCATCCCTACTGCACCTATAATTCACAAAACTGGTCAGAAACGAATTTCAGGTATTAAAACTTGCTCAAACTATTTCTCTGCAAAACATGAAACAAGGCACTCAGAACGTTCTAAACAAATTTCTAAGTAATAAACAAAATTACGATATATTAACAGAAATATTAGAAATAACTATGGAATGTGTTTGAAATAAAGTCCGAATCACATAAAATTAATAAAAGGGAAATGAACGCATTTCTTTTGCTATGTACTACTTTTTCGCATTAATCAAAGCCAATTGAGTTGTCTGAAGTGTATGAAGTGCTTGCATGTTTGTGCAGTATTACAGTACAGCTATTTCACAAAATACAGCCATTTCAAAGCATATTTCACAAAGTACAGTATTTCAAAAGAGTTTTTGCATTTGAATGTTATTACAGGCACACACACAGCAGCTTGTTCGTATATAATCACAAGGGGCCATATTTTTCACTGTGTTTGGGCATAATTTGTTGGCATGGCTGAAGGATTTCGTAGACCAGCTCCACTTGGGTTTGACAGTAATATTGCAGAGAACTGGAGATGTTTGAGAAAGAATAAGATATTTTATACAGGCTGTATTTTTTGATAAAGATGACCATACAAAGGTATTTATTCTGCTTAATTTAGCTGGTTCAAAAGTCATAGAAAGGGATCATCCATTTGTGTATGCACTTGCTGTCTTTGCAGGAGAGAAGGAACCATCATATAGTTGTACTAGCTGAGTCAAGGGAGGACCCAGAGTGTTTAAAATGTAAATTTAGAGAAATATGTAACCCCCAAACGAATATTACAGTGGAAAGACATTTATTTTTACATGAGATTAAAAGCCTGGTGAAACCTTTGCAGCATATGTAACGACTTTGTTTCTCAAAGCTAAAATGTGCAGATTTGGTGATTTTAAGGGACAAGTTGATAAAAAAAAAAATAGACGTGTAATATTAAAGATGACGCTGAGAGAAAGATTTTGCTTTGTGACAGTGATGTAACTTTGAGCAAGTCCATTGAGATTTGTCAAATATGAGCTTACAGAAAAACACACTAATATGCTTACAAATGAGAACTGCATGCTTCCAGAAACTTCTAAAGCCCATTTTGATAGTATGCAGTATGTGGTTAAAAGAAACAGACCCAAGCACAGGGTTACCAGACGTCCCTATTTGGGCGGGACTGTCCCGAGATCAGCAGCTTGATCCCGAGTCCTGCACTGCCGGTTTAAATCCCGAGCAGCCTTTGCTTTGTTTTTTTTATTATTGGCCTGTACACCGGCATACTGGCCAATCAAAAATCGCTAAACACGGAGCTTCTTGTGTTTGTTAAACACAAGAAGCTCCGTGTTTAGCGATTTTTGATTGGCCCGTATGCCGGTATACGGGCAAATCAAAACATCGCAAAACAGAGCTAATTCTGTTAAATGCGGTACTGCGATGCTTCACATTAAACAGAAGTAGCTCTGTGTTAGTTTATTTTTCATTGGCCCGGGCCAATCAAATAAAAAATAAACACACAGAGCTACTTCTGTTTAATGCGGAATGTTCCGCATTAAAAACGTGGAAGACTTTTTTTTTTTTAGTAGTCCCTACCTGGCCGCAACCCTGCCCAAGCAAAAGACAGCAACTGTAAACCCTGTAGCAGTCACTGGGAAACCCTGTAGCTTTCTTGCAAATTCCAGCGCATGCATAGTCTCTGTGCACAAGAGTGAGTCAGCAAACTCATAGAATGTGTCCCCACCCAGTTTTGTAGCAAACTTTTAATTGTGGAAGAAGTCATGAGCTTTTGGAGAGGAATGTCAGAAGAAATGCAATAAGTGGAATCATTTCAAAAGGTTTTGTAACTCAAAAGGCACACGTTCTTTTAAGATTACATTCAGAGACAAGTTGATCTTTTAGAAAGCCGTGATCCTACTTTTCATGTTGATGGTGTGTCAGTGCTTAATGAAACAGTTAAGGCGGTAGCTTTACGGGCGAAGAATGAAGTATTTTGTACTGTTCAGATAAATGGAAAACCCATAGAACTCAAAGTTGACAAAGGTTCAAAGTGTAATGTTATGTCTGCAGAAACATTTGCTGGAGTATGTGCTGTTGAAAAGCTTAATTTAGCAAAGTGTGTGAAGCTTGTCGCCTATGGTGGTGAAGAGATTCATACCAAAGGCTCAGTAGTACTTTCATGCGACTCTGCTGGGAGAAGCTACGACTTGTTTTATGTGGTTAAAACACACATACAGTCATTATTAGGGCTCAGAGACCATCTGAAAATGGGACTGCTTTCATGTAATAAGGAAATCCATCATTTTAATTTGAAAGACCACTGCTGAAATTTCGCCAAGTGTATTTTTTCTACCCATCCTGATCTTTTTGAAGACAAATTAGGCAAGCTTCCAGTTGTGCACTCCATGAAGTTAGATCCAGATATCAGCCCAATTGTCAGGCCAGGCCGGAAAGTTTCCATAGCTATGCATAAGAGTCAAAGCCGTGCTAAATAAAAGGTTACAATAAGGTGTAACTTCTCCAGCTGAAGAACCTATTGAATAGGTATTTTCTATGGTGGTAGCTCATACGAAAAGCTCAGTTGATATCAGACTATATATTGATCCATGAGATTTGAGTAAAGCACTGAAAATACCTCATCCAATGTGTACAGCTGAAGAAGTTGCAGCTCTGATGCCAAATGCCACTGTTTTTTTTCTGTCTTAGATGGTGAAAAGAAACTCCTATTGCTAACTACATTCAGTACTCCTTTTGGCAGGTACAGAATTTTGAGAATGACGTTTGGGTTAAATTCTGCCAATGAAGTCTTTCAATGTGAAATGGAGCATTTTTTTTTCTGGGCACCCTGGTGTTATAGTAGATGATATTCTAATTAGGAGGTAATGGTGAAACTGAGCATGACAGAAACCTCAAGAAAGTTCCGGAAAGAGAACGTCAAGTGAATCTTAAGCTGAAATCCTCTACACGTCTCTTACTGAATCTGAATTTCATTGCAACTGTGTACACGTCATGTAGCGATGCACACAACTGTGTACACGTCATGTAGCGATGCACACATGGTAGAAAATGAACGTGTAGGCTTTATTGAATCCCCCCTTACAAGACTATTAACAGAAATTTGTGTGATATAACAGAAGTAAATGGGATATCTTTCAGAACAGTAAAATTAATAACTGACAAAAATACAGGGCAATAAGGGAAAGGGAGGGAAGAAATCAAATGCTATCATGTAAGTATCAAATAGAGAATACTCTAAAGTAGTTAAGACAAGAAGTGCTTCTGTTAAAGTATAGAAGAGTGAACAGATTAGCAAAAGTACATACAAAGATAGACATGAAAAAAGCAACGCGCAGTATTGGAACAAACCAGGATTTGCCACACATTATTGCAAATAATAAACTAAAGATATCAGCACAGCAGAAAAACTTAGATTTGCAGATAAATATAAAAGAAAAGTACAAAATAAGCAATTCAATGATGACCCAAAAAAGTTTTCTAGAGAAATGCGAAACAAAGCAAAAGGAATAGAAACACCACCAAAAGACACATTTTGGAGAAATAAATATAAAGACGCTGTGGAACATAACAAAGATGCTAGATGGATAGAAGAGGTGAAAGAAACAGAAGTTGAAATTAAGAAAGCACCTATATGGAAAATCCCAGGCCCAGATGCAGTCCCTAACTTCTGGCTAAAAGTATTAACATTGTTACATGAAGATTTATACTTGAGTAAAGAACTACTTATGTGCCCCTCAAACAGAAACCACCTGGTTAGCGATAGGAAAAACGATACTTCTGAACAGTAAAGTTGCAAGCTATCCTAAAAACTATATACCAATAACTTGCCTTCCAATGATGTATAAATTATATACTAGAATTGATGCTGACAGTTTATAGTCATTTAGAAAAAAATTAAATCATATGGCATTGAACAAAAGGGTAACAAAATCAAGTGGACTAAAGGATCATTTCTTGTTAGTCATAACAAAGAATTGTAAAAAGCGGAAGAATCCAGTATGGCGCTGATAAATTATAAATAAGCATTTGACAGCATCCCACATTCATAGATGGAGTGCTTGAAGATGTACAAGATGCACCCTACATTTATCAGTTGTATTACAGAGACCATGAAATAGTAGCAAACCACTATGCGGCCAAGTCATGATAAAGGGCCATTATCCCAGGGATAAAAATTCAAAGGGGGATATTCTAGGGGTGACTCGTCTTGCTCTTGACCTATTAAGCTGTCAACGTAACAGATTAGGCCATGGTTACAATTTGGCTCCTTAACAGCAAAGGTGTAAATACTGCACATCATCTTTTTGTGGGTGATTTAAATCTGTGTAGTTTATCGGATGAGGAGATGAAAAATCACATCTAGAAGTGGTCAAAGTTTTCTCAGATATAAGAATATCATTTGGTCTTGAAAAATGTGCAAAAGCAACATTTAAAGCAGGAAAGCTGCAGCACTAAAAATTGTCAGTCTGGGACAGGAATGTGACCTAAAGGAACTTGAGCAGGAGGCAGTGTATAAATATTTAGGAATTGAAGGATCAACAATAAAACACGAACAAATGTGAACAAAACTCTGCAAAGAAAATTTTAGAATACTAAAATTAATACTGAAAACAGCCCTGCTATCTAGGAACAAAGTCTAAGCTCTAAACTAATTTGCTGTTCCTGTTCTAACTTCGGGGTGATTGAATGGCCCCAAAAGGTATTGGATCAGTTGGACAAAAATAACAAGAAACATGCTTTATGCTTACCAAATTAAGTATAGAAATCCGTATATACCAAGATTATATATTCCTTGATCTGAAGTAGGCATGGGCCTCCTTGAAATTAAATGTATATATCTGCAATTGTAGGACTGCATGCATACCTGCTGACTTCATCAGATCCAAACATCATGAAAGTTTTGAAACGTGACGAGAACAAATCTAATATGACTTCTTTACTTAGTTTAACAGACGCTTATCAGTGTCGAGCGGGAATGGAAACCAAACCTGAAGTTGGCAAAAATCTGGTAGCAACTGTGTGTGCTGAAGGATCAGATGAGAAAGTAAGAAATGTGGAAAAGGCATAAATATAGTTACGTATACAGAAAACTCCTTGAACAAGCTCATGTTGATTGGAATTTGACACAGAAATGGTTAAGGAGAAGTGAATTTAAACCGAAAGATGAAAGGTTAATATTAGCGGCCCAGGACAGCAGACTACATACATATTGATTTACAGAGTCGCTTGAACATGTGGGAGAAATGGACAGATGCAAGTTCTGTAAAACAGAACTGGAAGCAATAGCGTATCTTGTTGCTAGGTTTGATACACTGATGGCAGAGGGCATCTGTACTGTAAGGCATAATAATGTGGCAAGACTGTTGCATTGGGTATTGTGCAAACATTACTATAGTGAAGTAGCTGAGAAGCATTGGAAATATGAGCCCCAAAGCATTGTAGAGAATGATGAAGTTTATATCACATGAGATTACCCATTACTGACAGTTCAAAAAACAGATGCAAGCAAACCAGATAGTTTTTTTTTGTCTTTTCGGCTTTTCCCGGTTAGGGGTCGCCACAACGGAACTCTGGTCCGCTAATGATTGGCAGTCGATTTTTATGGTGCTGAGCTGTTAGCCTGATGCCCAACCTTCAACGAAGGCACGACCATTCACGCATGTCTTTCGGAGGCCACTCGACTGCGGGGAGGACGTGCAGACTCAACACAGAAGGCACTCCAGCCGAGAATCGAATGGGAGAACCTCTTGCTGTGAGGCAACAATGCTACCGCTGTACCACCGCAGCTTCGCGAACCAGATATAGTAGTCTATGAAAAGACAAAAGTAGCACTGATCATTGAAATTGCTACACCCAGTGATTACAGTGTCTTACATACAGAGACGCAGTCATAAAATACCAGAATTTGCAGGCAAAATTGTGGGCAGTGTGGAAGGATATCCAAACCGTTCCAATAGGGGTAAGTAGTCTCATTAAAATAAAAAAAAAAAAAAAAAAAAAGTTGTTAGCCTTAGATATGCTACCGATACATGTGATTCTGTATGAATTGTAGAAGGAGTTAATTCTGGGCATATTTCATTTGGCTAACATCAAAGACTAAAACAATACAAATTTTGCAATCTTTAACCATACTTTTGACTTTGGTCCATTCCCTTCATGGTATTATAAACCCAAACGACTTGGAAAAGTTAAACCAGCTAATGAAGACCTGTTAACATTCCAAAGAGCTAACTTTCTCAGCACTTCTTACATGCGTAAATGGGCATGCCTTAGTTGAAGGTTGGACATCAAGCTGGCACCTCTGCGTTTGTGAAAATCTATTGCCAGTCATTAGCGGACCGGAGTTCCGCTGTGGCGACCCCTAACCAGGAAAATCCGAAAGACAAACAACAACTAAGCCTTGCCAACACCCTGCACTCAAGGACTCCAGAACCTCCAGTCCCCTGAATTCCATGAGAAGTTCAGATAAGTAACCTGAAGTCATTTGAGCCATTTTGCTCTTTTTTTTATCTTGTGCATTACTCCTTCCACAGGTTCAGACGGGTCTACTTTCATAGACCGAACGGACGAATCGCCGACACATAAGTTACCGACCCCAAACAACCGAAAACACACCACACCAACAACTCAAAATACCGAACATCACAACACCGACACAAAAAACGTCAACTACACATTACACACAACAACATATCCACTAACCTTAACCTAAACCCTAACCCTAACGTCCGACACTACCGCACACTTACCCAACCTGCACCCTAACCCTAAATCACTTAACACTCCTAAACCTCAACACCGTCACTATCGCACACTTACCCTACCTGCACCCTAACCCTAACTCACTTAACCCACCCTAAAACATTCAGCCCGTCACTATCGCACACTCACTCCACCCGCATTCTAACCCTGACACACTTAACACTTCCCTACACTACTCTACGTCACTTCCACACACTTACCTCACCGGAACCCTTAGTCCGACACCACTGCACACTCACCTTTCCCACACCCTAACCTAAAATCTCTCACTATCGTACACTTACCTGTGCACTCCCCAATCCTAAATCTTTCACTTTCGCACACTTACCGTATCGCGCTCACACGCTGCCGTTGTCAGTCTCAGCTGTCGGGATATCGCGTTTTCGGTAACCTACCTGTTCGGTCGTTCCGTCTCGGTCTTCCGGGTGTCGGTGATGTGGCACTTTGGTCTATGAAAGTAGACCCGTTCAGACATACCAAAGTTTTTAATCAAAGGATTCTTCTCCTTCCTCATCTGCTCTGGTGCTGTCAAAAATCTCATGAAGTGTCAAATCTGTATTGCATTGTCTGTTTTCAAGCTCGATAGCTTTTCTTTCCTTCCCCTCCATGTTTAGGTTCCCTGGTCCTTCCACTTCAGGACACTTAGGAGTTTTCTAGCTTTTTGTCTCTAGTTAATGAGACGCAAGATGTTTTGATCCTTTCCTTATCCCAGTGTTCTGAGAAATAGTTATGTCAATCCTTCATGGACATTTTTTTGTCTTTTGGCTTGAATGGCCTCTCAGAATTTCTGGGTTCTGCTTTAAGAGTGCCAGAATTCCAGTATTTGCACTCTTATTTTTCTATGCTCCAGTGACAGCTTCCCCTATGCTTTGTCAGCCAATAGAGTGTTGCTCCCTTTTCATCCTGCACCAGCTGTCACTTCTTTTTTTGCCCACTGGAAGCCTGACATTGGCACACACTGTACAGAATTTTGTATCTGGCCTTGTCTTGGGCCCTGTGTTAGATTTGGTACTGGAACCTGCAGACATCCAATGGCTCTAATTGACAGAGGCACTGGGAACGAAGGTTGTGTGGCACTTTGCCAGGATAATCATAGGGCTAGGTTTGTAAAGGCCCTAGGGCCATTAGCCTAGTACACGCCTATGAACCAATGAGTGTGCCTCCCTCGGAATATGTACCAGAGCTGGGCTGGTATTGGGAACGCTTCATTGAACAGCTATTTATGCCAGCCGCAGGAACTCTACAAATTACTTTATTTGTGTTGACTTTCATGTTTTTGCATGGTTATACAGAGGTCATGGTTCATGCTCCCCAAGAAACTAGGGGAATTTCCTGTGTACTGTTGGCAAGACTAAGACCCCTCCAGTCCCTCACAAGTTTTGCCTTTTGAGGTAAAGCATTCTTGTGCATGTCACCTGCTGGAAGTTTTCATCTTTTTCAATATTCTTGTGTTGCTACATTGGGATCTGGAAGCATCAGTTTTTGCCACACTCTCTGCAGGGGTGTGATGATGGGGATATTTTACTATATGATGGAGAATCCTAGGGCTCCCCCCTTCTGCTTACCTGCAGTCTCAGGTGATGGTTAATATGCAAGTGACCTTGACTGTTCTCAAAGTCCACTTCTTGGTTTCTTTTGATAATAAGAAAAACAGGTCTCTCTCTATCACATTGTGGTCCTTTGGACTGGTACTTCAGTTTGTACTGCACTCTGATCATATGGTTGGAGTTGTTGGAAGAGCCAGATGCTGCACTTTACACAAGTGCATTGGAGGTTTGCCCACTTATTCATTCTTGCCTTCAAATCTTCAGAATTATTTCCTAATGTTGATATCCGGCTTTAGTATGTTGATTGACTGTATAGTGCAGGTTTGCAGTTATTGCTGTAGGGATATGATAAAACACAGGAACACAGTTGCAACAAATTCCTAGGATTTATTCACCACTCCGACCACATAGGAAATCGAAAAAACAGCCAGTACAGTCCACAGAGCAAACTCACATAAACGCTTTTCGGAAATACTGCGTTTTCGTATTCAAAACATGCACTTCCTCAGATTAATGACTAGCTCTCCTTGGCAACTTTTTATACTCATTAATTGAATAATTAATTAATTAACAAACAAATTTGCAGTTTATTGAACCAAATAATTCACCTCATAGCTATTTCAGTTAATATTAAAACCTCATTATGTTTTGTCCTTAAAATACATTTCTTAAAATAACGTAAAGTGCTTAGATCTTTTATTTCTCAATAAATAATTGACGTCATAAAAACTTTTTGTACATATGAAATATAACACCTTATTCGTGAAATATATAAGAATAAAAATATGTATGTGTTTAATTCCTTAAATCATGGAGCCATCTAGTGGTCATTTAAAATACTACAATTTAATTCATAATAGCATTTTAACTAATGTAGATCATTGACAATTTATAAAAAAAAATTTTCAATCTGTTAAATCTGTATTCCACCCTCGGATTTGTTTTTAAATGATTTTGAACTATTAAATTCTGCCATCCATACCTTCTCTATTCAATTTTATACATTTTAATTCATAAACACTTCCAAATACATTTAAAACTAGTTAAATAACCTAAGTTAAAATGTGTGGGAAAACGGAAGAAATTGTGAAGGAATAACAACAATTTATAAAAAAATATAAGCATTGTGAAAATGACAAGAAAAAACCTTCACAATTTAGCTGCCCTTAACTTGAGCAGAGGTAAAATACTGGTATACTCATTGAGTCCTGGTGGGTTATATGATTCAAGTGTCATTTGCCACCATAACTCTCTATACTCCAGTTTTTCCTCCCAAGGCCCTCCTCTGATGTCTTTGTGTGCTCAATAACTGAGAATAGAAATCCCGCTTGGTGATATTCTTTACTATGTTTGTACAAAGCATTAGTTTCTTTCCCATTTTTAATATCATTAAAATGTTCAAATATTCGTCTTTTTAATTTCCTTTCCGTCTTTCCTATGTAAAAGGATGAACATTTTGTACAACTAGCAAAGTACACTAAGCCCATAGTCACAATTATAAAAATGTTTATCATTTACTATCACCCTGTTCCTACTACTAATGTTAATCTCATCTCCATTTGAAATATGAATGCATTGGGCACATCTACCACATTTGTAGGTACCCTTTCTCCTATCTTGTGAATTTGTAGAGTATTTATTTTCAAGAATGTTCCTCATACTTTTTGAATTCTTATAAACTATCTTAACGGGGCCATTGTTAATCTTATCTAAATCCATTAACTCTGTAAATCTTTTCCATTCCTTACAAAAAAATGTCTTATTTTGTTGTTAATAGTGTTATACTCTAAAGTAAGGGCTGAATTAAATTTTTCCGTGCTCACTATATTACTTCCACCATGTCTTGAATCCTTCCATGTATCTAATCCCTTAACTATAGGCATAAGTCTTGTCCCTCTACCATTAAGTACTTCCTGCCTGATATTTCTAATAAGGCTTTCCGGGTATCCTCTATTTTTGAACATGTTTTCCAACAAATCACATTCTGTATTGAAATCCTACTGGTCATCCTACATCCTCTCACATATTGCCCCTTAATAATGTTCTTTTTTACGTGCAACGGATGCGAACTATCAAAGTGTAGAAAGGAATTGCAGTATGTAGGTTTTCTAAAAACTTTAGTTTCTAAAACTCTTCCTTTCTTATAAATTTCTATATCTAAATATTGTAACACATTCAGGGAACTTTTGTAGGTGAATCTCAAAAAGTTAGTTGTACCATTAAGGTATTCCATAAAAACTCTTAATTTTTCTTCACTCTCACTCCAAAAAATTACGTTATCATCCAGAAATCTAGTACTAGAAAAGCGTATGCTGAAAAGTGGAAAATATACTGTTCCTGGAGCCAAACGTAGGGGATGGGCACAACGGTGCCCAGCTTACCACATTTTCTTCAATACTTACCACAGATGCTTCACTAGGGCCTTTCCTTCTCTTCCTTTAAAATTAATGCCTCAGCCATTTCAGCACATTATAATACTGAGCCACCCCTCTTCCTCTCACCCCCTGCTGAAGCAGTTCCTCAGAGGGGCAAAAAATTTAAGACCACCCAGGAGGGCCCCTACTCCAGCCTGGGACCTTAACTTTGTAATGGAAAAGCTGACTCTACCTCCTTTTGAGCCAGCTGCAATTGCAGAGTTGAAATTCCTTGGAAAACAGCCTTCCTTCTAGCCATCACTTCAGCAAGAAGGGTGTCTGAATTACACGCCCTCATGGCAGTGGAGCTCTTTATCTTCCAGGGTGTCCCTCAGGACCAATCCATCCTTCATGCCCAAGGTGGTATCTAGTGTGGCCCTTAATCATTCCATTCATTTGCCAACCTTCTTTTCTAATCCACAGAACAAAGGAGAAAGAATACTGCAGTCTTTGGACATGCACAGGCAACTTAAATTTTATTTGGACAGGAGTAAGCCTTTCAGGACAACTGAACAGCTGATAGTTGCCTTTGCTGCAGGGGCAGAGTGGAAGGCCATTTCAAAGCAAACCATTTCTAAGTGGATAGGCAATTGCATTAATTTCTGCTATAAGCACCATGGAAAACCTACCCCACAGTGGATAAGATCACGTTCAACCAGGGCTGCATCTACTTCAACAGCCTTTCTCAGAGGTGTTCCTACCAGGGGCATCCTAGAAGCTGCTACCTGGAGTTCTGTACATACCTTCACCAAGCATTACCACTTGCCTATTTTTTTCTAAATCCTGAGCTGGTTTTGCCACCGCAGTCTTGCAAGGCCTAATAGGTTGTCCTAATGCTCTTTAATTGTCTCCTCCCTTCCTTCGCTTTGGGAATCTACCCAAATATAATGACTGCAACAGTGAAACACGAAGAACATAGTACAGTTGTGTACACATCATAAATGTAGATGTTTGAGTGTCTTTACTGTTGCAGTCCTGGTTACTCTCCCTCCAGCCCCCTGACTTCTATTGGCTGTTATACCTCTCTTCTTGTTGACTGTATTTAAGCTTTCTGGTGTTTTTTTCTTTTTGTTGAAGGTGTAACCTTGTATATATAATTGCTTCCCATTATGGGGGCACCTGACATCTGGGGCAAGAAAAACTGATGTAATGGCATCTGCTGCATGCTTTATACCCCTAACTACCTGACGTCATGGAAGAAGAGACAGCATCCGATGCAGGACCCAAGACTTTGATAATCAGGCCGGATGAGGGCTACCTGCAAGCAGATAACCCAAATGTAATGACTGCAACTGTAAATACACTCACATCTACATTTATGGTAAGTTTACACAACTGTACTTTTTCCTTCCACAACTGTGAAGTCCAGGACGGTTTAATTGGCCCAAGGTGCTCAAGTCATGAAGGCTTAAAGCATATCTAGTGTTGAACTACATTGTGGCATGGAGACTCCAGGGCAAGGAATATGTGGTTGTGCAAGATTACTTTTTCCCAGAGAATTATTCAGAACCTTCTCCTTTGTATCGGAGGCTCCCTGATCCAAGCTCGTCCCAAGTTATGCAAAATGGCTTTGGATTATGTTTTGAAATGAGACAGTGTATGCTCTTCTCTGTGTATGGCTTTTTGGATGAAATTTAAGCGGTTAGCCAGCACTCTGTGCTCCTTCTGTGTAAAGTGCGTTGACCTTACAGAGAAGATCTAAAGGTCTTTCCCATTCACAAAGGCTGTTGAGAATTGGGTCTTTTTCGATACCTTGGTGCTCTTTCCACTTGTGTACTGAAGGAAAGGTTGTATGGTTTTCTTCACTTCAAAAACTGTTAGCAACATAAAGCTTAATCCACTTTGCAAACAGTTTGCTGAAGTTGTGAATTGAAGTGAAGTGAAAATAAACACACTTTTAATCATCCGTCACATAACAGTACACAATTAATGCATTAACTTCCTTTTTACAATACTTTGAAATTCTCTTTGTCATTAACTCTTGGAGAGCAGTATGCATTTAATTGTAGTCCTCTGAATCAAACCTGTTACTAAAGTTTTGGGCAGCATCAATTTAAAAAAAAAAATTCATTTTACAACAAATATCATGTCTGGTCAGGACATCTTTCATCACCTCTTCCAGTCGCATGTAAATGCTCATAAATCATATAGTGCAATTCTCTTGTTGTCCTTCCAGTATAAATTGACTGTCATATGAAACAACATGCTGACAGACATAAAAATATTAGCATACCTGGGGGCCATAGCTGCCCCATAGCAACACTGTTAGTTAACTTGTTTTTTTTTTTTTCTTTCGGCTGCTCCAGTTAGAGGTCACCACAGTGGATCATCTGTTTACGTTTCTTCCTGTCCTCTACATCTTGCTGTCACACCAGCCACCTGCATGACCTCTCTCATCACATCCATAAACCTTATCTTAGGCCTTTGTCTTTCCCTCTTACCTGGCAGCTCCATCCTTAGCATTCTTCTCCCAGTATAATCAGCATCCCTCCTCAGCACATGTCCGAACCAATGCAGTCTCACCTTTCTGGCTTTGTCTCCAAAACGTCCAACCTGAGCTTGACCCTCTAGTATACTCATTTCTAATACTGTCTATCCTCATCACAGCCAGTGCAAATATTGACATCTTTAACTCTGCCACCTCCAACTCTGACTCCGGTCGTTTCGTCAGTACCACCATCTCCAACTCATGTAACACAGCTGGTCGCACTACCATCTTGTTAGACCTTCTTTCTCACTCTTACTGGTACCCGTCTGTCACAAATCACTCCTGACACTCTTCTCCACCCTGCCTGCACTCTCTTCTTCAACTCTTCCACACTCACCATTTCTCTGAACTGTTGATCCCAAGTGTTTAAACTCATCCACCTTTGCTAACTCTACTCCCTGCATCCTCACCATTCCTATGTGCTCCCTCTCATTCACACACACACATTCTGTCTTGGATCTGCTGACCTTCATTCCTGTCCTCTCTAGAGCACATCTCCACTTGTCCAGGGTCTCCTCAACCTGTTCACTACTCTCACTACAAATCACAATGTCATTCGCAAACATCATAGTCCATGGGGACTTCTGTCTGATCTCATCTGTCAACCTGTCCATCACCATTGCAAATAAGAAAGGGCTGAGAGCTGATCGTTGTCCTGTACCACTCTTACATACTTCTCTGCCACTCCCGGCTTCCTCATACAATACCACAATTCCTGTCCAGGCATCCTGTCATATGCTTTCTCCAAGTCCACAAAAACACAATGCAACTCCTTTTGACCTTCTGTGTACTTCTCCATCAACACCCTCAGAGCAAACATTGCATCTGTAGTGCTCTTTCCTGGCATGAAACCATACTGCTGCTGACTAATCATCACCTCCCTTCTTAACCTAGCTTCCACTACTATTTCCCATAACTACATGCTGTGGCTCATCAGTTTTATCCCACCATAGTTACTACACCTCTGTACATCACCCTTCTTAAAAATCAATACCAAAACACTTCTCCACTCCTCTGGCATTCTCTCACTTTCCAAGATTTCGTTACAGTCTGGTTAAAAACCCCACTGCCATCTCTTCTAAACACCTCCATGCTTCCACAGGAGTTCAGTTATAAAAATGGGAATTAAATTTGATGATATTAAAAAAAAACAAAACATGTAACATTTCAAAAAGACTAGAGAACTTAACAGAAAAACATTTGGCTTGATCAATTCCTTTAGACACAAGTTCAAGACTCTCATAATTAAATATGACTGTATACAAAGAGCGGATATTAGTTAACAAAAAATCCGTTTCATCTACTTGGATATTTGCTATTATGATGAAATAGTGTCTTTGACATTAACATCTTTCTTCTCATTGATTTTTATTAAATGTTTACCAATAAAAATGGTAATTTATTCTGTCTGTCTTCCACCACCAGCTACAGTATGTCTCCTTGGAGGCCTATATCCAAGTATTTATGTACATTCAGTAAACCAAACATCCAACTAATTTTGGGAGTTCTCACATTCAGAAACTTGGTCAATGTCCATCATACTTTAGCCCATCCATTCTTCTATGAGTCATTAAATCTGTATGCCTTACAAATGGACCTCCAGCTCACTTCTTGATAGAAGTTGGCGTCATTTAAAAGCTGTTTCAATTTGAAACAATCTTTATAATTCAACACAGCTATGTCTGCTTTGGTGACTCAAATCTTATTACTTTCAAGTTATTCACAGCTTTCCACTGTTCACACTCCAAATTGAAAGAAGTAAAATTTGGCTTTGTTATAAGTGACTGACTCATATTGATGTCTGTCAATCTTAAGACCTCTATTTCAGATCTGAGGAGAGTTAAACGTACTATGTCAACAGTTTATCTGGGAATGTCTGTTCTACAGGGAAAGCTAGATGGTGTTCTGTAATCTGGCTTTTCCTGGGTCTGCATTGCAGTGATGAATTTCCCCAAATCTACCACCCCAGGAGAATTAGCTAGCCACTGTTTCTTATGGATTAATGAAGATTGAGTCTCTTCAGTAAATATGAAAGTTGTATACTTCCCAAAGTGATAGAATTGATTGAAGGATTCAGTCTTTATTAACTAACTGCCCCTCCCATACTTTTCAGCAGTTCCTGGTTTTCAAGGGCGTCTCTGATTGATTTAGATTTTAGCCCTTTTCCCTCTTAGTCCCTCCTAAAACTTGTTACTTTTGTAAAGATGAGACCAGAACAGACAGCAATTTGTGCAAGTAGGAGCACATGCTGTAACATAGTCTGATGTCCTTTACATTCTTTCTCAGCATATAAATTATGAATCCGACTCTGCCGCATTCCACAGACTTAAGGTTCCAACACTCGAGATCCTCCCTCTACCCATAATGCCCTAATCAGCTTACAGTACCTCAGATTTCATTTTCTGCCATCTCGCTCTGTTGTGGATCATTTTTCTTGGAGCATTTTATTCAGTGATCCAAGCATTAATGTTTTTTTCTGTAAAAACAAACAAAAAAAAAAAAATCATCTTATAAATTTATTCTTCAAAATCCTCCCTCTTTATCTATTTAGTTTTTCAGAAATTTGTACTCATTAGTTTTTTTCCCCTTTCTACTTTTGTCAGGTAAACTTTTACGAACCATTGCTGGTACCTCCTACTTTGATTCCTCTTTCTTTCCTACCCCTTGTTTAGGGTATCTATTTCTACCATTGTTGTTTTTCGAGAGGAAAAAAAACTTTCTTTTCCTTTTCTGTTATAGAATATGGCTGAGAAGCCAAGAGGATTTAAAGAATGCACTTTCTGTAGACACAAAATCCAAATTCTGATACCCACAGGGAGTGCGTTAACTGTTTAGGGGCAGCACACTTTTTGATACAAATTTTGCTATTCGTGCATCTTTAAATCTAAGGGCTATTGCAGATAGGAGGAAAAAGTTAGTTTTCAATGGATTATTGCCAACTTCTACTTCCTCTGGGGTTCAGCTGCCCCCCCCCCCCCAGACATTCCAAGGCTCCATTGGAGCATAGAAAAAGGTCCCCTCCTACTTCTCCAGCGATTTCTTCAACTTCTATGACTTCAGAGCCTCAATAAATTTGAAGATCTGAAGAAAAAATTTCAGATCACAAGCCCTTAGGTCCGATCATTATGAAAGGAAAATCTCCTACAAAGCCATCTGATCTGAAACCCTTGGATCTAACTTCTGGTATATCTAAATCTCAATTCATTCACCCGAGTTTGTTATTGATCTGATTTCTCCTTGGCTCTATTCCCTCCTTATGCACTCAACTCCAAGGAAGCACTCTTGGTTTCAGTCTACTACCTCATATGTCAGGTTCTCCAAGAGTCTGTCCAAGGCCAAAGTGGATACAGAGCTTAGATTCAAATGGGGGTTACAGTGTCTCTAATATCCCATTGGATCTGTGAGCATCCCTTCTACTTCCCCTGTAGTTGTATCTTCTCCTTGAATCTGTCCTTCAGTTTCAGAGCCCTCTGATGCAAGAGTCCAGAGAGAATCTGTGTATGAGTTGAAGGGTACGTCTTCGACAGCGATGGTTTACCTGACTGATTCTGCTCCTATTCCATCCGATCATGATGTGTTTTGGAGCTGAAGCATCAGCATCAGTTTGGGGGAGGATCTACTCTTATGTTGTCAGAGCAGTCCTTCCCTCCGAGCCTCTGTGCTAGATGGCTTGGGTCTAGCTCTCTCCGTAAGGCACAGGTCAGGACATTTCTGCCTTAGAAGTTTTGGCTTCAGTGCAACTGCCCACAGCTTCTCCCAGTCCGTCTGCCTTCAGGGTAGTGGAGAGGGTGTTCTCCCATCCGGAAGACCCACTCTTTGGATCCTAAATCCACTCCCCCAGCAGGTCTGAGCTCTGATCTCATCAGGTGTATTCCACAGGGATAGCCATTGCCAACTAGCATCCAGACATGTCCCTTGAAAGAACTCTCTTTTGAATTGTCCGCAGATTATATCCCACTGAAGAGGTTCCACATAAGAGAACGTGCAAAAGGAGGTACTTAATTTCCTCTTTGGAATCTCTCTGAGGATGCTGACTTTGAAGGGGAAGGGTCACCCAGATCACATGATGTCTCATTTGGAGACATTTTGAAGATCCTTAAGTAAAAAGGTGGTTGGTCCTTAGCTAATCCTTTCTTGGAGGAGTCAGTATTTCTAGAAGCTTTTGGTGCTGGCCAATGTACATCTTCAGTGATTCAGGATGGATACATTCTATCACATCAAAATGAACAGACTCTTCAGAAGATACCTGCACTTTTGGTTGAGAGCCAGACACCATCAGATCAGAGCCCTGCCCTTTGTTCTCACCACAGCCCCAGGGTGTTTACCAAGTGTATGGTAGTGGTAGCAGCTCAACTGAGACTGCTAGGATTCCAAGTGTTTCCATATTTAGGTGACTGGCTCCTCACCACCCCAACCAAATGTCTCCTAGAACAGTCCAAGGAACTATTTGCTCCAGTTTTGTCAAACACTAGGCATTACAGTCAACATCTTGTAATCTAAACTACAACCAATACAGAGCCTGGAGTTCATTGGTACCCAGTTAAACACAGTAAATCAAATTGCTTCTCTGCGTACTCATTGTATCAGTACAGTCAGGTTCCAGGTTCAGCACATCCTTGTTCATTCTTCTCCCCTAGCCAGACTTATCCTTCAGGCTTTACGTTCAGTGGCAGCGGCTATAGTCTTAATTCTCTTAGCACGTTTCTGTATGCGTGTTTTCCAATGGACTGTAGCTGTTCAACAGTTTATTATGCAACATCATCTGTCCTCAGTCAAACACACACAGGTATGCAGAAACCATCTTTGTTGGTGGATCCAGTTGGATGACCTTTACCTGGGCTTGCCCATTACTTCTGTCTCCTCCAGTGGCCATGGTGATCACAGGTGCCTCCCAACTCCAGTGGGGGGGGGGGGCATTTCTTCAGAACGACAGTCCAAGGTGCATGTCCCCTCAAAAGACCAATTTGCACGTCAGTAATGTATTAGCGTTGCGGGAATTTCAAGATGTTATCCCTCTGAGAAGTATTGTGATTCAAACTGACAACATGTCTATAGTCTGGTACATCAACAAACAAGGGGGAATCCTATCTTATCCCCTCTGTCAAGAAGCTGTCAGAGTGAGGCAGTTGGGTGATCTGTTCCAAACATTTTCAAGTGGCAATGCACATTCAGGGGAAATCAGACTCTGGAGGTCCATTCTGATGCCTCAAGTGGTCTCTCAATCAGTCAGTGGTGGAAAAGATTTTCCATCATTGGGAACAGCTTTCCTTCAATTACTTTGCATCTCCCCACAAGTATAGCAGGTATTTTGCCCTGATCCCCCCCTCAGGGGGAGTCAATGAGAGATGCGCTAGTCCACATTTGGCCCTCCATTCTGCTTTACAACTATCCGTCAGTATCTCTGATTGCAAAATTCTTACAGAAAGCCCATCGGTTGAAGAGCTCAGTTACCCTCATTGCCCCCTTTTGGACTTGCCAAGTGTGGTTCCCCTTCCTTTGGTCTTCTGTTCGATATCTGCCATGGATACTGGACCTGAGTCCAGACATTCTTTCACACCCCTCTGAGATGAAGCTTCTCAACATCCCAGGCCTCGAACTAACTGCATAGTTTCTCCAGTTCCATTGATAGCTAAACAGCCCAGGCTATCCTCTCCAGTCCAACAAATATGTCTGTCATCCCAGAAAACATCTACAAGGAAGATTTAAAAAGAGTAAATGGAAAATATTTAAAATTTGGGCTTTTCAGAAGAAAATTTACCCTTTCACTGCTCCTATACCTTAGGTACTGGAGTTTTTAGCTTCTCTAAAGGAAGGTTGCTAGTTTTTCCACAGTCAAAGTACAGTTAGCAGCAATATCAATTTTTAATTCGAGAGAGAAAGCTGCTGCCTTAGCGTCTTACAAATTGTGGAAGGCTTTCCTAAAGGATGGCTTTTTACTCAGGCCTCCAGTGAAAACAACATCACCTCCGTGGTATTTGACAGTTGTAGGGAAAATGCATGCTACATCTTTTAGATGTACATAGACAGTTGTTTCTGTTTACACAGGACAAAGGATTTCAGGAAAACAGACCAGTTATTTTTCTCTCACTGAACCAGAGTAGTGTCACCAATTTCTAAAGTTGTCTTTCCCAAATGGATTACTAATTGCATTTATTTTGTATATTCCCAGCAAGGTCTCTCCATAGCAAACCTCCCAAGGCATATTCATCTAGATCAATGGCCACTTCTGCCTTCTGATCTACAGCTTCCATTGATGATTTTTGCATAACAGCTACCTGGTCTAACGCCCATACCTTTATTGCTCATTACAAACTAGACTTGACTTCTAGAAGTACAGCTGCCTTTGGTTTGGCAGTTCTCTGGAATATCCTTCCATGAGAGCCACCAAGGTTCTTGTAACTGGGGACTCTGTCTAATGTGCTGCGAAAGAATGAAAAGGACGACATCTGATAGTTATGTACTCACCAGGAGTGTGTGCATGTGTGTTGCCCATTTTTATTCTTCTCCCCTCCCTCCTTTACCCTTTAATTTCTGGAGGGATCTGATGGATATTTTGGAACGTTTTGTTTCAGGTTTGAGCCCTAGCCTTTCTGTTATTTCCCTTTTCCGACTACATCTTAGGATCTAGAAGGCCATAAACCCTGTCTGAGGTATTGTAGGTTAACTAGGGCATTATGAGTAGAGGAAGGAGCTCGAGAGTTGAATCCATAAGTCTGTGGAATGCAGCCAAGTCTGATCCAAGGTCAAATCCATAACCCATATACTAAGGAAGAATGAAAATGGACAAAGCAGTTGCATAGTTATAGTGAGTACACAACTTAAATCTTTTGCATGGATAAACCTTAATTTTAGGTTTGCTAATGCCTGTGGGTGCAGCTGTCAGTTTACAATAATTATCTCTCTGCAGAGGATTAAACTTCATAATTTGAAGATGTACATAGTTTTGTCTCTTACTTTTAAAGTAAGAGGTTGCTTGGGGATGAGGTGGTGTTCTGTTTGACAGTTTTCATTAAAACATAGTCTTGCAAAATGCAATGTAGGTTCAAATGGAGATGACCAGAAACAATATAAAGGTTCAACCTGCATAAAATTTGAAGGTACGTGTAGCACTGGAAATATTAAAAAAAAAAAAAAAAAAAAAAAAAAAAAACTTGACATATATAATAGTTGGATCCATATTTTGAAACATGAATGGCCTCACTATAGAACAAAAACGGTAAAAGTATTGAATTATGTTAAGAAATGCAGAGTGCAAATAGTGCAGCAGGAAACACATTTGGAAACAACTACGCTTGTGAATTGATAAAGAAAAGATTTCAGGATGAATATTCAGCAGAAAATCGGGGACAAAGTAAAATGGAGTACTTTAATAGATAGAGGAGCTTAGTAGAAGATAATGGTAGATTTATAGTATTAAGGGACTGCGGGCAAGGGAGAAGGATTATGCTTTTGTGTATTTATATTCCACCTAAAACCATTAATGTGAAGTTCAGTCTCGCCATTCATTCTTACACATGGGTTCCGAGCTGATCCATCGGCTCCGAGTTGGGTGCTTTCACAAGCTCAAGGTCTTAGAGTAGCTCGAGGCCATGTCCCTATCCCATGATGCTCTGTCATCTCAGATCTAGTTTGCCGCTGCAACAAATCAGAGATCGAGAGAGTGCTCAGGCCAGTATTTCTTGTATTTCTTAGAATCTAGGTAGTTAATTTTCTACTATCTTCTCTAAAATATTGTGTTTTTGGCTAGTTAGCCTTAGTTTTGTGTTTAGGCTTTGTCCTTGCTATATTTGACAAAAATTTTCGTCTTTAAAGAACAGCTGCTCTTAGGCCTGTTTGGCCGTGTTTTTTTGTTGGTTAAAACATTGCATTCCCTATCCTGTTATAACTTGTATCAAAATAGACACCTTAGAAAATTAGATAAGTTGTAGTTAGCGTATTAAATATATTTATAGATATATTAGTACTGTAGATTTTCTGCTTAGCATTTTGCTGTGTGTGCTGTGTTCGCTAATATTAGATTGGACTACCTTTTCTGGTGTGGTTTGCATTATGTAGCTTTGCTGTTCTGATTGGTGCATATAACTTTTTGTTTTTGATGTGGCTGATGAGAAAGAAAAACAAAAGTCTGGATTTAAAAAATGCCCCAAGTGCGGGCAGAAAATGTCCGTAACTGATTTGCATGTCAGCTGCGTTTACTGTTTGGGGACAGTCCATCTCCAGGAGGATTGCTCCATTTGCCACTCTTTTAGCAGCAGGGTGTTAATGGAGCGCAAGGGGTTGCTGAAACCAGATTTCCAGGAGTCTTTGGACAAGGCTGACCAGCTTCCAAGTCATCGAAGGTTCAAAGTCCTCTAAAGCTTTGTTGGAGCTTAAGTAGTTGGCTCCAAGCCTTGCTGTTAAGGTGCGGTTGCCGGTTCCGCAGTCTTCGGAGCCATACACTGAGGCGGTGTTTCGGAGCCGGTCTCCGAAACCTTGGTCACCCATCTTGCGGTCGGTGGCTTCTTCGATACCTTCGAATTGTTCTTCGAGAAACTTCTCTGATGTGAATGTGGACCGAGTGGTGCAGAGGCTGCTTGAGAACCCGGCACTAGCCAAATTATTGGCTTTGATCCAATCTGTTTTGGAGCTGAAGACCATTTTACCTGCTGTGTCTACTCCAAGCTGGGGGAGGGGGAACTGATGATTGTGGCACCTTTGAAGCCAAGGCCTGTTCCAGTGATATTGGCTCTGTAAACTCAGACTACTTCGGTGCCGTTAGAGGAGTCTGGGAGAAGACACTCTGGTTGGCTCCGGGGGGGGGGGGGGGTGTCGAACTGATGTCAGTTCCGACCCTTCCTCATGGAGCTTCAGCACTGATGAGCTCGGCTCCTTCCTCTGGGTTGGTGCTCACTGTGTTGGTACCTGGGAGGTTGCAGTCTTCTTCGGAACCGGCTGCTTGCTCACGGAGCAGTGGAGCCTTCGATACTGTGAGGAGGGTTGTCTTCCAAGACTCCGTCATCAGGGCCTTCCTCCTCCTCCCCTAAAGTGCTGCTGTCTGCCTCTACATCACAGGTCCCTGTAAAGCATCGAGACCCAGAGCCTCAGGTAGCCCTATTGAGTGATGCATGTTCTACTGAGAACTCACCGGAAGCCCCCCACTGATAAGGTTCCCAGGAAGAAGCTTTGCAAGAGGAGGCATTTGGACTCCCCGCATGAGTCTATTACATCAGACACCAATTTAGAGGAGTCAGAAGGGTCCCCATGGTCCCCCTCAGAGGATATCTCCTTTTCTGATACCCTTGAAGTCCTTAAGCAGAGGGGTGACTGGTAGTATGTTAGCCCTACTGATGATGAGTCGGTGCTCCTGAAGGCCTTTGAATCTCATCCCTCCACCTCCTGGGTGACTCCTCCCTTCGATGAACTAATGGAATTGGTTGCTCGAAGGGTGTGGGAATCACCTGATACTGTGGAACCTGTCCCTCGGAGGCCCAACAAATTTATTAAGTCATCCCAAGACAAAATGTTCCTCACCAAGGGAGTGCCAGTTGATGCCATGGTGGTAGTGCCAGCCACCAAGAAAGAGATGTCTGAAACCTCTTCTACTGTCCATCCTCCTAATAGATTCCAGGAGTATGGACAGGTATGGGAAACGCATCTTTAGTTCTGCGACTTTTGTTATGCGATCACTCAACTACTTGACACATTTTACCCGTCTTCAAAGAGCTTTCCTAAAAGAGCTTGGAGATGCTCTGCAGAGTAGTGCAGATGGAGGTGTCTGATAAGGTGACAGCCCAGCTTAATACCCTTAATTCCATAGTTAACTTGTCCATGCAGCTCATTTCTTATACAGCCGATGGTTCGAGTCCGGCAGCGGGTTCAGCAGTAGCTCTTCGGAGACTTTCCTGGATGCGCTTGTGCTCCTTTGTAGAAGCCTTCAAGTCTTCCTTCGTTAATACCCCATTTGATGGCTCGTCCCTTTTCAGGCCCAAAGTCAAAGGAAACCCTCACTAGGTGTGAGCAAGATGGAAAGACGCTCTCTGCCATAGGAGTCCGTTTTTCTACCCCTACTAGACCGTACCCCAAAGGGCAAAAGGGAGGAAAAATCTGGTTCCGGACGTCCCAATGAGCTTTTCAGAACACACATAATGAACCCCCTTTCAGGGGCAGAGGGAGGGGGTGGTAATGGAAGACGCCACCCAGGCAGCAGAGGGGGTCCACAAAATCAGGCCGACGGGGATCAGTTCTTTGTTAAGCCCTACCAGCACTCCTGAAAGGAAGCCCGACTATCCTACTCTGGAGGCAGTTGGGGGTCGCTTGTTTTTGTATCCAGATGCCTGGCTAGAAATTACAAAAGATTTGTGGGTACAAAGAATAGTTACTAGAGGTTGTCATTCCGTTCTCAGAATCCCTACCCGTACGATGAAAAATCCCAAACGTTCCGCTCAGTCTCAGGGATCAAGCGGCCATAGAAATTCAAAGGCTGCAGGAAAAGTCATCCAGCCAGTCCCAGCAGACCACATAGGATCCGAAACCTACTCCATGTTCTTTTTATTTCCAAAGAAAACGGGACTGGAGGCCCATCTTGGAACTCAGCAGACGCAACACCTTTGTAAAGTAGTAGTTCCGGAGAGTCACGCTTTAATCGATTCTTCCGTTCCTAGGAATGGGCGATTAGATGTGCTGTATATATCAAAAGGATGCGTACTATCCTATCAAAATGGCCAGACCGTCCAGAGATCACTTGCCTTTCCAGCTGGGAACCCGTCACTATCAGTTTCGAGCACTGCCCCTTTGGTCTCACAACCACCCCCAGAGTGTTTACCAAATGCATGGCAGTGGTTATGGCTCACCTGAGGCATCTAGAATTCCAAGTGTTTCCATATCTGGATGACTGGCTCCTTACCACCACTTCCAGGCATCAACTACTTCTATCCAGGGATCACACACTAATCTGTGCTCTCCGTTAGGAATGGCAATAAAGGTTGACAAGTCTGCGTTGTCACCATCGCAGCATATCTCCTTTATCAGAATCTTAGACACCACTACCACCATGGTAAAATTGCCACTGGACAGAATAGTCACTCTTCGAAAACAGGTATCAGACATTCTGACGAGAAAAAAAGTACCAGCCTCTCAAATGTTGAAACTAAAAGGTACCATGGCAGCAACGCTTATAGCAGTTACTCTGGGGCATATGCACATGAGAATACTTCAATGGTTGGTCTTCACCCAGTGGTCTTACCAACAACTTCTGATGTCATTCTTGATAATGATTACAGATTCGTGCAGAAAGGATCATCTTTGGTGGTTGACCAGCCATCAGGTAACAGTAGGTTGCCCATTTGTTCTTCTTCCTCCATCAGCCCCGGTGATCACGGAAGCTTCTCTGTTAGGATGGGGGGGGGGGCTTTTTCAGGGAAGGACAGCCCAAAGCACCTGGTCAGAGACAGTCATAGTTGTACATCTATGTCCTGGAGTTAAGAGGCGGTGCTTTTGGCATTGCAGTACTTCCACGACTATCTACCTCTGGAGATGATTGCGATCCAGACAGACAACATGTCTGTGGTCTGGTATATCAACAAACAAGGGGGAACCAAGTCTTATCCCTTATGTTGGGAAGCCCTGAGAATTTGGCAGTGGGCTGTATCCACCAGGTGCTTTCTGATAGCAATGCACATCCAGGGAAATCCAACGTGATCACAGACTGAGCAGAGCCATTCTGATGTCGCACAAGTGGTCCCTCAGACAATATTGCGGGGATGATTTTCCACAGATGGGGCCAGCCTTGCTGCGACCTGTTAGCATCCCCTATGAATGCCAAATGCCGAAGCTGCTTTGGCCTGAATCCCCCACCAGAGGACAGTCCAAAGGATTCGCTCGTACACAATTGGCCCCTGGGATGCCTATATGCCTTTCCAGTAATTCCCCTGATTCTGAAATTCTTGCAGAAAGCCAAAGCCTTGGGGTGGAATGTAATTTTAATAGCCATGTTTTGGCCTCGACAGATTTGGTTTCCTTTCCTTCGACTCTAACTAGAGGAACCTTGGAATGTTCTTCGTGTTTCACTGTTGCAGTTATTACTTTTGGGTAATCTGCTGGCAGGTTGCCCTCAGTCGGCCTGAATATCAAAGTCTTGGGTCCTGCTTCGGTTGCTGTCTCCTCTTCCATAATGTCAGGTTGTCAGGGGTCTAAAACATGCAGACGACGCCATTTTATTCAGTCTTTCTTGCCACGTGGTGCCCGAACCAGAAGCAGTTCGCAAGTGCTGGTTGGCAGACTCCTGAAATTTTCGCATTTGAGTTTCAGAACCAAAGTCTTCAATTAAAGCTAAGTTACTCCGTTGGAAAAACTTTTTCTTGCTCCTTACCGATGTCGGTAAAAGTTAATAATTGCATTACTTGTGGGAAGCAAATACCTCATAAGGATTTTCATTTGTACTGTATTCCTTGCCTAGGCCCAGATCATAACATGCCTTGCTGTCAGTTTTGTGCTAGATTTAACCAACGCACTATTAAGCGTCTGTATATCTTTCCTTCAAAATATTTTGGATCCAGATTTAATTACCCTGAAATGTCTTAGGATAGCAATCCGACCACCGGAGTTCACAAAAAATGCAAAGAAAAGGACAGAGACAGACTGTTGAGGTCCAAAACCGACGATGAAGCTTCTAAGCCAGTCGCCAGTTTTCCGGTACTCAGTGAGGCGCTTTCGCAGCCCCTGATACCCGCTACTTTTGAGTCGCAGGCCACTACCGAGACCCATGCGGAGTCTGGTATGCTGCGAGATTCTCAGAGTATTGTACCTGCGGAGGTCTCTCCCTCGGATGGGCCCAGAGCCGCTCAGCAGGTGCTGGCTTCTGAGGGTGTTTTCAGGCCTCAACATTTCTATGTAAAACAGACGCCAGCCTCAAAAACAAAAACAACTTCTAAGTCTTAAAAAACAGACTCATGAGCCACGTGCTCAGGCCCCTATGCCTAAAAAACAGATTATCAAAATGGCTGAGGACTTAATTACCTTGATCAGGGGTTCCCAACCCCCCCCCCCTCCCAATAAGAGGACCTAGGCAAGACACCGATTATGAATCTTCGGATCAGGTTTCTATTTCTTCTGATCAGGAATTTTCTATACTACCCTATGAGGATTCAGATGCAGAAGAATCCATCCCATCTGCATCTCCTCCTGAAGATTATTCTTTTGGAGAAACCTTGCATACTTTAAGGGAATATTTTCATTGGGAGAGTTAGGATTTCTCAAAATCAAAAAAGAGGCTTAGGGATTTCCTCCTTCTTCCTCAGCATAGGCCTTTGGCTATACCTCCGGTATTAGACATTGTTGTGTTTTCAGAATCAAGCATGGCTCCTGACTCCCTACCCTCCGGCTCCTAGTAAGCCAGACGGATATTACAGGGTTCCTGACTCCCACACATTTTTATTCAAAAATCCTGCTGCTGATCCTGAAACTATCTCACAGGGTCCCAAAGGTGTAAAGGCCTCTACAGCCAAGAAGCCTACCCCCTCTGATAGAGATTCCAGGGTGCTGGATAGATGGGGAAAGAAGGTTCATACATCTGCAACCTTGGCAATTAGGGCCTTAAACTGCCAGTTTCATGTGCTTAAATATCAACACAATGTTATGGGATTATTGAAACAGAAAATTGTTGATTTCTGAATATGTGGAAAATAAAGAATTACAGGAATTATTGCATGCAGCAGAACAGGTTGGAAAGCATACTTTGCAATGTGGTTTTGATTCCTTGGAGGCCTCTTGCAGGACCGCAGTTACTGTATCTGTGATTAGAAGGCATGCCTGGCTCAAGGAGCAAAATCTGCCTGATCATGTTAAAGCTAACTTGTTGGATGCACCTTTACAGCATGGTACTCTGTTTGGTAATAAGGCAGAAGAGGTTTTAAAGAAAATGGAAGACAAAGCTTAAATCTATGCAAACTGTAAAAGATTTCTTACAAGTGCAGCCACGCAGATTCAGTAGACACTGGCCTACTAAAAACTGGTCCTTTCCTGTGTCCAACAGAGCCTCACAAGGCAAATCCAGGCACTCAAAAGGCTCTAGATACCAATCACAGGGTTCTTACAGGTCCAAGCAGTGGAGTGTCTCTACCTGCAAATCTGGAGGAAACAAAGCACAACCCTACAGTAAGCAGTCTCAATGACTTCCCGCTACTATCACCGAGCACTTATCTTTTGGCAGCCCCCTTGGGGGGGGGGGGGGGGGATTAGCACTTCATGCTCAAAATTGACAGTTAATAACCCAGGACAAGTGGGTATTAAACCTAGTATCCCAGGGGTACAGATTTCATTTCCATACCTTGCCAATTTCAAACGGTTGGCCAGATCTGCCGCAAAATCAATGGGCAGAAGCTCAGAAACAAGTTACGCCCCTCATGGATATGGGGGCTATTCAACCAGTACCAGAACAGGAAAAAGGACAAGGTTTTTATTCAAGACTGTTCCTGGTACCCAGAAAAGACCATGCCTGGCATCCAGTACTGGATTTATCGATTTTGAACACATTCTTGGACATCCCAAAATTCAAAATGCTGACCTTACAACAGCTTATGCCCATGCTGGGCAAGAATGCTTGGTTAGTGACTCTAGACTTAAGAGGCATACTTGCATATCCCAATAAGGGAATTGTGCAGAAGATACCTCCGCTTCAAGGCAGGTTTTATGCATTGCCAATTCTCTGCACTGCCCTTTGGCTTATCTACTGCGCCCAGGGTCTTTACCAAGTGCCTGGCACCAGTAATTGCATTTTGGAAACAAAGAAGCATACAAATCTCTCCTTACTTGGACGACAGTCTCATTCAAACAGAAAACAAGGACATTCAACATCTGGCGTTTGTAAAAAGGCTTCTAACATGCCTAGGGTACACAATAAACGAAAAGAAATCACAGCTGGTACCCTCCCAAAAAATTACATTCCTGGGTGCAAGCTTGAATACAACTGCCCAGATGGCTTACCTTACGCCAGACAAAGGCAACTGACTGTTTACCTCAAATAGATGGCAACAAAAACCCAGTTATCTGAAAGACAAATTCTGCAGACTTTGGGGTTCATGGCATCCTGCATTCTACTAATTCCATATGCAAGACTGCATATGAGGAAACTACAGTGGTATCTAAAAAGTTTATGGAGTCAACATTGTCACAGTCTGGAAACAATGAATGTTCATCGTGTTACCCCGCTGCAGTCATCACACTTGGGTTATCCTGTCGTCAGGTGGTCCCGCAGTCGTCCTGAATTCCAAAGTCTTGGTCCGGCGTCTGTTGCTGTCGCTTCTTCCCTGACGTCCGTGCACCAGGGGTATATAAGAGGCATCCAACGCCATTTTCTTCAGTCTTTCTTGCCACACGGTGCCCGAAGCAGAAGCAGTTCGCAAGTGCCATTCAGCCGACACCTGAGATTTTTGAATCTAATTTCAGTCCGAAGTCTTCAAAGCTAAGTACCCCGTTGGGGAACCTTTTCTTGCCTCAGTCCGATGTCAGAAAAAGTTAACAATTGCGTTTCTTGTGGGAAGCAAATACCTCATAAGGACTTTCATTCTTATTGTATACCTTGCCTAGGCCCAGACCTTGACATCACTGGTTGTCGGTTTTGTGCTAGGTTCAATAAGCGAACTATAAAGCGACACTTTGATTTCGCACGACACTACTTTGGTAGGAAATTTAATTACACTATGCCGTCGGAGCAACCGACTACCGGCGTGCATAAAAAACGAGAAGATAAAGACAGGCAGCCTAGATCCAAGCCAGACTCCGAGGCCTCGACTGGTCGCTGGTTTTCAGTGAGGCGCCTACGCAGCCCCTGGCGATCGCAGAATTGGAACCCCAGACCGCTTCAGATTCTCAAGCAGGGAGTTCTAGGCCGACGCAGCCATTTTCTTTAGACCCTACCGACAACATTGCAGAAGGAGAAGCCGGTGCTGCGCAAACACCTTCAGTTACAGAAGGTGTCTTCAGACCGACTACTCCCACCATAAAATCTTTATGCTAAGCTTAAGACTCCTCTAAAACCAAAAAAGACTGCACATCACTCTCCAGTTCAAGGCCCCATGCCTAAAAAACAGATGCTTAAAATGGCTGAAGATTTGATTTCTTTAATCAGTGGTTCCCAACCCCCCCAGACAAAAGGCCTAGACAAGAGGAGGATTATGCCTCCTCTGACCAAGTGTCTATTTCCTCAGGCTCCTCTGAGGAACAAGATTACTCCTTTCCCCCTTATGAAGATTCTGATGCTGAAGATTCCATTCCCTCAGCTTCTCCCCCTGAAGACTATTCCTTTGGGGAAACCTTACATACCATGAGGGAACATTTCCACTGGGAAGGTCAGGACTACTCTGACTCAAAGAAAAGGCTCAGTTTCTTTTACTCCCACAGCACAGACCACTTGCTATCCCTCCAGTTTTAGACATTGTGGATGATGATTACTTAGAATCTAGTCTAAATCCAGATTCTCTGCCTCATGCTCCAGCCAAACCAGATAGATATTATAAGAGTGCCTGACTCGCACAAATTTCTTTACAAAAGCCCTGTTGCTGACCCAGAGGCAATCTCCCAGGGTCCCAAAGGGGCTAAGGCTATTATGGCTAAAAATCCTGTACCCTCTGAAAGGGACTCCAGAGCACTAGATAGGTGGGGGAAGAAGGTTTACACCTCAGCTATTCAAGCTATGAGAGCACTAAATTGTCAATTTCACATACTGAAATACCAGCAATTCCTAATGTCTCAAATAAAACAAAAGATGAGCACGCACCCTCAACAATCTGAATTCAAGGAAATGCAGGATCTGTTGCATGCAGCTGAACAGGTGGGCAAACATACTTTTACAATGTGGATTTGATTCCTTGGAAGCTTCCTGTAGAGCAGCTGTTACTGGGTCTGTTACTCTGCCTGATCATGTTAAAGCAAAGTTACTAGATGCACCCTTACAGCAGGATGTCTTATTTGGGATTAAAGCAGAAGAGGTTTTAAAGAAAATGGAGGATGAGGCAAAATCTTACAGGTACAACCCACACGCTTCAGCAGAAATTGGCCAGCAAAAATTGGTCCTTTCCAGCTTCTGACAGACCACAGAGGGGTAAATACAGACGCCCAAGGGGCAGAGGACAAGCACAAATCCCTTACAAACCTCGCCAATGGGGCACTGCAACACAGAAGGGAGGAGAAGACAGGTCCCAAACTACTAGAAGACAAACGCAATGACTTAAACCTCAAACTGCCAAGCAAAAATCTCTTGGCAGCTCCCTTGGGAGGAAAATTAGCATTTTTTACAGACAACTGGCGCATTGTCACAAAGGACAAATGGGTCCTAGACATTATCTCACAAGGATACAGATTCCATTTCCTCACTTTGCCAAGGATAAAAGGAATGCCAAACTTGCCACAAAATCAATGGGCAGAGGCACAACAACAAATTGCAGCTCTCATGGACATGAGAGACATTCAATTGGTACCTACACAGGAGCAAGCCCAAGGATTTTACTCAAGGCTCTTTCTAGTCCCCAGAAAGGACAATGCTTGGAGACCATTCTGGACCTTTCAATTCTAAACACCTTCTTGCAAGTACCCAAATTCAAGATGCTAACATACAGCAGCTTCTTCCCATGTTGGGCACGAAAGCTTGGCTAGTAACGTTGGACCTCATGGAGGCATACCTGCATGTCCCTATCAGACAAAATTGCAGACGATACCTCAGTTTCATTGCAGGTTCAACCCATTACCAATTCTCTGCACTGCCTTTTGGCTTATCTACTGCACCCAGGGTCTTCACAAAATGCCTGGCACCAGTAATTGCATACTGCAGACAAAAGAGGAATTCAAATATACCCATACCTGGATGACTGCCTCATCCAAGCAGAAAGAAGGACATTCTCTTACAACATCTGACTTTTGTAGAACACCTAAGTTGCCTGGGGTACACAGTAAACGAAAAGAAGTCAAAACTAGTGCCCTCACAAAATATGACATTCCTGGGTGCCAGCTTGAATACAACGGCCCAGATGGCTTATCTGACGCCAGACAAACAACTACAACTAACTCAGTACTTCAAAATAATGGCAACAAAGACCCAATTCCCTGCAAGAAAGATTCTGCAGGCCTTGGGCTTCATGGCATCTTGCATACTACTAATACCATTTGCAAAACTGCATATGAGGAAATTAAAATGGTACCTGAAAAGCGTATGGACTCAACACAGCCACAGCTTGGAAACAATGATACCTCTCATTCCCTGCCATCAACAGGAGTTTCTATGGTGGTCACAGGCATGTCACCTCAACAAGGGTCAGCCTTTCACCTTACCCCCAGCCAGGCAAACTATGACAACAGATGCACCGGACTATGCCTGGGGGGCGCACATGGTAGGACGGTGCGTTCAAGGCATATGGACTGCAGATCAAAGGAATCTGCACATCAATCAAAAAGAAATGCTAGCTGTACAGAATGCTCTGACAGCCTTCAAGGACCTCTAACATCCAGGACAGCTTATAAGGACAGACAACACCACAGTAATGTGGTACATAAACAAGGGGGTGCACACTCCTACCCTCTATGCAGGCAAGCAATGACCTTGTGGAACACAGCACTGGCTTACCAAGTTCAATTACAAGCTCAATTCCTGCCAGGAAAAAAGAACACATTGGCAGACGACCTAAGCAGAAACATCATGGATCCCCACGAGAGGAAACTGGATCCACAAGTATTTGCAATGACAACTCAAAAATGGGGGCGCCCAGACATAGACCTGTTTGCCAACCCCCAAAACTATCAGCTATCAAAATTTTGCACAAGGACATTTCACCATCAACTTGGAAAGTGGACGCACTCTCATTTGGAAAATGCTGACAGTATATGCCTTTCCTCCATTGCCCCTTCTCACAAAGGTGCTGCTGAAAGTCAGGATGGAGAGACCTCGAATGATGCTCATTGCCCCGGACTGGCCACGCCAGCACTGGTACCCACTACTAAGGAACATGGCCCAGGGCCCACCATGGATTTTACCACAAATTCCTCATCTGCTCACACAGCAAGGCAGTCAGATTCTACACAGCCAGCTCAAAACCTTAAATTTGGCTGCATGGCAAATCACCTAACCAACCAGCCAGCCCCTCTTTCACAAGCTGTTACGGATGTCATTCTGGAGGCCAGGAGGCCCAGCACCAGGAAAGCCTACTCAGATAAATGGAAAAGATTTTGCGCCTGGAACCAAGCTAAAGGCCAAAATGCCCTTCAGCTGGACATACCTCAGATTCTACAATATTTAACTGAGATGTTACACAAAGGACTTTCTTTTTCATCTAATATCCACGCCTCAGCTATTTCAGCTCACTACAACACGGATCCTCCCTTATTTTCACATCCACTTCTAAGGCAGTATCTCAGAGGGGCAAAAAACATTAGGCCTCCCAGGAGAGCGCCAACACCAACTCAGGACCTCAATTTTGCTCTGGAAAAACTTAAGCTTCCACCTTTTGAGCCAGCCTTCTCAGCTGACTTAAAGTTTATATCATGGAAGACTGCCCTGCTGCTAGCAATTACTTCAGCCAGAAGAGTCTCAGAGCTACAGGCACTAAAGGCAGTAGAGCCTTTCCTCATTTTTCATCAAGACAGAGTTTCTCTACGAACTAACCCCTCCTTTATGCCAAAGGTGGTATCCAGTGTGGCTCTAAATCAAACCATCCACTTACCCACCTTCTTTCCAAATCCACAGAACAAAGGAGAAAGACTCCTGCATTCCTTGGACATTCATAGGCAACTACGTTACTACTTGGATAAAACTAAGACTTTCAGAAAATCTGACCAACTTTTTGTATCCTATGCTACAGCAACACAAGGAAAGGCTATCTCAAAACAGACCATTTCCAAATGGATAGGACATTGCATACATTTTTGCTACACCCATCATGGAAAACCAGTTCCTGCTAGGATAAGGCCCCATTCCACCAGGGCAGCAGCTACATCTACAGCCTTTCTCAGGGGGGTGCCAACCAAGGATATTCTGGAAGCTGCAACTTGGAGTTCAGTACACACATTCACCAAACACCATCACTTACCACTTTACTCTAAGACTAGAGCTGGCTTCGCCACTGCAGTATTGCAGGGTCTTCTAGCCTCCTCTAACCCTGTTTGACTCCACCTCCCATCCTTAGCTTTGGGATTCTACCCAAGTGTGAAGACTGCAGCAGGGTAACACTATGAACATAGTACAGTTTTGTACGTACCATAAATGAAGATGTTCGAGTGTATACCCTGCTGCAGTCCAGGTTACCCTCCCTCCATCCCCTCTGACCTAACTAAAACCTTTCAATACCTTAAAATCTGATGCAACCTTTGTGGTGTATTTGCTTATAGCTGGAGGGATGTTTTGTTTGTGCTAAACTTTTATTATTGGTACTATCTACTGACCATCTTTTGGGGGGGCACCTGACATCTGGGCAAGAAAAACTGAAGAAAATGGCGTCTGATGCCTCTTATATACCCCTGGCGCACTGATGTCAGGGAAGAAGCGACAGCAACTGATGCTGGACCAAGACTTTGGAATTCAGACTGACTGCGGGACCGCCTGACTGCAGGATAACCCAAGTGTGATGACTGCAGCAGGGTATACACTCTAACATCTACATTTATGGTAGGTACAAAACTGTACTTTGCTGTCATTCCATTCCTACAAGAGGAGTTTATATGGTGGGCAGAGACATGTCACCAGAACAAGGGACAGTCTTTCACTCTACCCCCTGCCACCCAAACCCTAACTACAGATGCATCAAACTTTGCTTGGGAGGCCCACCTGGCGGGGAGAGGCATTCAGGGCATATGTTGCCCAAAACAAATGCATCTGCATATCAACCAACAAGAGATGTTAGCTGTTCAGAATGCCCTGACAGCCTTCAAGGACTTACTTCATCCAGGACAACTACTGATAAAGACGGACAACACCATGGTTATGTAGTACATAAACAAGCGGGGGGGTACACATTCCTACCCCCTTTGCAGACTAGCCATGGCCTTGTGGGACACAGCCTTGACTTACCAAGTACATCTTAAAGCTCAATTCCTGACAGGAAAACAAAATACTCTGGAAGACAACTTAAGCAGAAATCTTATGGACCCTCACAAGTGGAAACTGGATCCACAAGTCTTCAGCATGATGAGAGAAATGGGGAAGTCCAGACATAGATCTATTTGCCTCTCCCCAAAATTATCAACTGAACAAATTCTGCACAAGGATTTATCACAGACAAGCATGGAAAGTGGATGCCGTATCCTTCAGTTGGAAAAACCTATCCGTCTACGCCTTTCCTCCTCTGCCTCTTCTCCCCAAGGTCTTACTAAAGGTCAGACAGGAAAAAACAAAAATGATCCTAATTGCCCTGGACTGGCCTGCCAGCACTGGTACCCAATTCTAAGGAATACGTCTCAATTCTCTCCTTGGTACTTTCCTCAAATACGTCATCTACTGTCTCAGCAGAGCAATCAAATTCTGCACAATCAGCTCTAAACTCTGAACCTGGCAGCATGGCTGATCATGTAATTATTCAAACACCTCTCAGTAAATCTGTGGTGGATGTCATTTTGGAAGCCAGAAGGCCTAGTACTAGAAAATCTTATGCTGATAATTGGAAGAGATTCTGTGCTTGGAACCAAGCACAAGGAACGGACACAGCAAAGCCAAATATTCCTCAGATTTTTACAATACTTGACTGAGATGCTTGACAAGGGCCTATCTTTTTCTTCAATAAAAATCCATGCCTCTGCCATCTCGGCTCATTACAACACAGAGCCTCCCATCTTTTCTCATCCTCTGCTAAAAGTGTCTTAGAGGGGCCAAAATTTTAAGGCCTCCCAGAAGATCACCAACTCCTGCATGGGACCTCAATTTTATGCTGGAAAAGCTCACCCTGCTTCCTTTTGAACCAGCAGCTACTGCGGATATAAAATTTTTATCTTGGAAAACAGCTTTCTTTCTGGCAATCACTTCAGCAAGAAGGGTTTCATAACTACAGGCCCTCATGGCTGTGGAGCCTTTTATTACATTTTACCCGATCAGGGTGTCCCTCAAGACCAATCCTTCAGTTATGCCTAAGGTGGTATCCAATGTGGCTCTTAACCAAACTTATTCACCTGCCAACATTTTACCCAAATCCGCAGAACAAGGGGGAGCAGATTCTGCATTCCTTGGACGTACACAGACAACCAAGATTCTACGTAAACAGGACCAAATCTCTAAGAAACTTTGAGCAGCTACTGGTGGCATTTGCAGCAGGATCAGAGGGGAGGGCTATATCAAAGCAGACTATTTCAAAGTGGATAAGCCACTGCATTCGTTTCTGCTACTTGTATCATGGTAAACTGGTGCCCAAGGGAATCGGCTCACATTCCACCAGGGCTGCATCTACCTCAGCAGCCTTTCTCAGAGGAGTTCCAACCAAAGACATTCTAGAAGCTGCTACTTGGAGCTCTATTCATACCTTTACAAAGCATTATCATTTGCCTCTCTTCTCTAAGTCCAGGGCAGGCTTTGCCACTGCAGTTCTGCAGGGCCTTATAGCCGTTTCTAATGCTATTTAGTTCCAGCCTCCCATCCATAGCTTTGGGATTCTACCCAAATGTAAAGACTGCAACTGTGAAACACTAAGAACATAGCACAGTTCTGTACACTTACCATAAATGTAGATGTTAGTGTATTCACTCTTGCAGTCCGGGTTACCCACCCGCCATCCCCCTTTTTTCTAGAGCTTATCTTTCCTTCACTATATTCTAAAGCCTTTGTGGTGTATTTGCTTTTAGATGAAGGTAAAGTTTATGTTGCTACAATTGCATTTACATATATATTGCAGTCTATATATATATATATATATATATATATATATATATATATATATATATATATATATGCTCCCCATTTGTGGGGGCACCTGACGTCTGGGGCAAGAAAAACTGAATAAAATGTTGTCGGCTGCATGTTTTATACTGACTACATGGAAGAGGAGACAGCAACTGACGCAGGACCCAAGATTTTGATATTCAGGCCGACCGAGGGCAACCTGCCAGCAGATTACCCAAATGTAATGACTGCAACAGTGAATACACTCTTAACATCTACATTTATGGTAATTGTACACAACTGTACTTTCTGGACCCAGTTCCAGATCTACTGACAAATTCGGCAGGGGCCCTTCATCCTTCTCTTCATTCCCTCAAATTGACAGCTTGGCTGCTCCAATTCCCAACTTAGCCAAGTCGCACGATTTTTCTTCGGAGGTACAGCATATTCTTGTATCTTCTCATAAAGCTTCCACCAGAAAGTTGTACGCCGGCAAATGGAAGCGTTTTGCTTTTTGGGCTTCCCAAAATAATATTGACCCTTACGTCACCCCAGTTGCTAGGATTTTGGAATTCCTGACTAAGCGTTTTCGTGAAGGTGCTGCAGCTGCCACTGTAAGAGTTCACTTGGCTGCAATTTTGAATTTTCACTTTGGATCTGAAGGATCTAACCTAATGTCTCAGACTATGTAGGGCCTTTTTAAAGGGTACCGTGCATCTTAGACCGCCTGTTAGGCAACCTTTTACTCCCTGGAATCCGAATTTTGTGTTTCTCTGATTATTCCCCCCCCCCCCCCTTGATCCTGCATCATCCTGCCATTTAAAATTTCTCTCTTGGAAAACAATTTTCTTGGTAGCCATTACCTCAGCACGTAGAGTGTCCAAATTTCAGGCCCTATATATCAAACCCCCCATATTTGGTGTTTCATCCAGACAGAGTGTCACTGAGGTCTAACCCTTCCTTCCTTCCTTCCAAAGGTGTGTTCTGAGACTAAACTGAATCAAACTATTGCACTCCCAGCTTTCTTCAGTAACCATTCTAACAAGTTGGAGTACATGTTGCACAAGCTTGATGTTCACAGGCAATTAAGATTCTGTTTAGACAGAACAAAAGAATTTAGAAAATCAGAACAACTCTGTTTCTCGTGCTGACACTAAGAAAGGGCTACCAGTATCCAAAGTTACTCTTTCCAGATGGTTAACTGACTGCATAAAATTTACATATTACTCATTGAATCAACCATTAGAACATGGTGTGAAAGCGTATTTCTCTAGAGCTGTTTCTGCTTCGCTTATGCAGCCAGGCTGCCTTTGGACACAATGTGCTGCTGCCACTTGGTCTAAGCCACATACCTTCATCACGCATTACAAAGTAGATAGGGCCTCCAGGGACAGGGTTTCCTTTGGTTCCACTAGGAATATACTCCCGTGAGCCACCCAGGTTTAGGGTGCTTGGGATGCTACCCATGTGTAAGCATGAAAGGCGAGATTGAACAACTTCACATAAAGAAGTTATGTACTTACCATAACATTCCATGTGAGTTCATCTCGCCTTCATTCTTACATTCCCACCCGCCTTCCCCCTCCAGGTTTCTCGAACGAGCAAGACTTGCGGCCTGGTTGGTCTTGTTCTAGGATTTCTTACTCCGGCTGGTGTGCCTTTTATGTGTTATGTATTTACGTGCTGGGATCAGCAAACTAGATCTGAGGTGAGACAGAGAGTATCATGGGATAGGGGCATGACCTCGAGCTACTCTAAGACCTTGAGCTTGTGAAAGTGGCAGACTCCGAATCCATGTGTAAGAATGAAGGCGAGATGAAAAACTCACATGGAATGTTATGGTAAGTAAACAACTTCTTCTTATGGAGCTTAAGAAATTTGTGGGTGAAATTAACTTTCAGCAGTGAATATTACTTATAGGTGGGGTCTAGACCTTTAATTGCTATAGAGTGGATGTATCTAAAGGGCTTGGAAGGGAACATAAAAGGGTAGATTTCAGAAGAAATTTATGAAATTATTTGTTATTGAGGATGTGAATTCAGCAGTAGGAACTCTGAGAGACTTTACATATTATTCCCCAAGGTACAATAACTGGGCTAGACTGAGCAGAAATTTTATTTTACAGAAACAGATGCATTTAATTGAAAGCTTAAGTACACATTCATCAACTATTTCAGATCCTGCACAAATAACCACTACAATAAAAATGCAGGGTATTGAAGTAAAAATTCAACACTGGCACTCCCCAGGTATGTGCTAAAAAGAGGAATTTAAGGAATGGGTAGTGGAAATTTACAGTGTTACTAGGGAAGATAGAACTTTCTTTAAAAGTTATAGCTAGTGAGTGGGATAAAATGAAAGTGGAGTTTAAAAAGAGTAGAAATAAATGAAATATATATGGTTAAAAAATAAGAATTGTTTAGAGGGGCTGAGAAAGATTGAAATGTTGCAGAAAAGGGGGAATCTGAGTAAGAAGAGTAGCTACTGCAGAGTACTAAAGAGAATAAGGGAGTATTTTAATAATATGCATGAGTTTAGAAAGCCTGCCATTATACAACAGTTTTCATAACTCCAGAGCACAAAAATGTTAAGCACAATGACTTTGGGCAACAATAAATTGGAAAGGGTTGCTGCTAAACTTAGTGAGCCTATAACAAGAAAAATAACCAGAGCTCCTATAGAGGTATTAGAGATATTTTGCACATTTTATGAAAATTTGTCTAAAACAGAGAATTGTGGAAATCGAGAGAGTACAAATGGAAATATTTATGGAAGACTTAAGTATAGCAGGATTAGAAGTAGATGAGGCTCAACAATTAACAGTTAAGATAGGAGGAGCTAAATGGTGATATATACTCTATGTGCAGGAAAGTCTCCAAAAATAGATGAAATTCCTGTGAAAGTTTGGAAGCTGGGGAAGAAGAAAATAAGATTTGGATGTTTTTTTGAACTGCATTTTAGGAGCGAAAGTACCAACATCCTGGAAAAAAAGCTGTGGTAGCTGTAATACCTAAAGTTGGTAAAGACCCATCAGACCCAGCTTCATATAGGTCCATTTCAGTTTCAAACTGTGAATAAGTGTTTTATAGCCTTAGTAGCCAAAAGAATGGCACAAGAGTTACCAAAATTAATAGATATGGATCATAGTGGTTTTGTGGAGGGGAGGCAAATATTTAAAAATATTAATAAAACAATGATCGAGGGAAGCAGAATGTAAGAAAATATTGCTGTTGGTGGCTCTTGATGCACAGAAAGCGTTTGACAGAATAAGCTGGGATACTACAAGGAGGACAATAGACTCATTTGCATTCCCTGATACAGTAAGGTTAATTAGGAGGATATATGATAGATTGGAGGCAGAAATTAAAGTGGAAGAGTTTGGCTCTAATAAATTTTGACTGAGCATAGGAACCAGGCAGGAGTGTCCTCTCTACCCCTTTGTTGTTTGCATTATATTTAGATCTGTTAGATAGAAACAACTCTGATCCAAAACAATATCAAAACAGCAAAATCTTCAGAAGTCAGGAATCGAAAAACAGGAACCAAAGTCAAATCCAAAAGCAAATTCTTTATTCTCCAGCGCCTCAGTGTAACCACCTTTCAAGAGTATACCCTTCAAGGTAAAGTGGAAAAGGATGATGAAAATGTGCAGGAAATTCAAGAAATAGTGAGTGAGATTTTGAATGCAGGTCTTATGGAGAATAACAGCCATACATAATATATTCGTAAGGTAGCTGACCGTATTCTAACAATTAAGCCAGGATATTGTCAGTAAGGATGACTGCAACTAGGGGTATAGAGAATAGGCAGGATGAGACAAAGGAAGTAAGGTATTGGGAGCAAATAACTCGAGAGGGAAAGGTAACAGAATGGGAAGAGTCCAAGAAAACATTTGTACTGCAGGCTAAAGACTGCCTTCTCTATCAGGGATCGATAATCGGAGTATAAGCAAAGAGAAGGGAGTCCTAAGTGGAACACTCTTTGTAGTAGTAGTAGTAGTAGTATTTTTAGTTGAACCTAGAGCAGTAACTGCTTTTTTTTTTTATTAGTAAGGCATATTAACTTCAGCTCTCCCAGTGTGAAAAAAAAAAAGAAACCAAGGGATTGCAGCCATTGATATTGTCAGTTTATGTAAACTTTTCTTACTGGGTGGAAAGGACACTGCCTGGATGCCTGCAAAGATAAGAGACCCTGAAAGAAAATTAGCTGAAAAAGAGAAGAGAAAACAGACTAGAAAGAATCTTACAGCTGTTAAGCAAAAAGCATTTCAAGCTCCATCTTTGGTACAGGAAATAGCTTCAGTGATCTAGAGAAAAACATAAGTCAAATGTACTGAGAGCTGATTAAAATAAAAATCTGAAGGCATATATCAACATAAATAACAAAAGTCTGGAAAAATGAAAAAAAGCTTTATGCATACATTCAGATGAGCTGGTAAAAGTTCAAAAATCAGAGGTTGAAATAAAGAAAAGGCTGGTTGAGTATGAGACTGCTCAAGATGAGACGTTTCAAACGTGGAGAGTTAGAGGACAGAGCACTTAGGAAAAAGTCTGAAATTGTATGCTGTACCAAAGCAACTAGAAGGAACAGACTGTATTAATCTTATGAAGGCACACATAAGCAACTGGACTGGTTAGCAGGAGCTGTTAATTGAAAGGGAACCTTGTGCTTATAATCCAAATACAACCATGGGAAAGCAGCAAAGACCTTTATTATGTAAAGATGCAAACCTACCAGCAGGAGTGGATACACAAAACTGTGGTAAAATGGTGAAGTACTAAAATTTGGAGACAGAGTGTTTATGGAAAATGTTTATTTACTGTACACCAGTCAGAAGAGAAACAAATGTATTCATGTGACCAGGGAATGTCAAGAGGCAGGTGTGAGTTTGACGCTGCTGTCTCCAGAATATTTTTTTTTCCTGGAGAACCTGTCATTTTTGATGTAGGACAGACTAAGGAGGAAATGCAAAAGTTTGCACAAAAAATATGAGCCATCAAGCAGGAGAGACCGCTTCTCATTTGTCTGACCATAAAGCACATTGAGACTTTGCCCATGAATCCTTTTCCAGTGTTGAAAAGAACAATGTTTGAGAGAGAGAAAAAAAAGAGGTGTTAACCAGAAGAGTCAGGAGTACAGTGAAATTGAACTGGAATCTGGAGTTGGAAGATGGAGATGAACAGGAAGACCAGCAACACAGAAATTGGTGAATAAATGTGAGTCTACAAAGCATCAATCACATTTGTGAAATATTGGCTGTATAAGAATATGTAGGAAGAGTGGACTTTTGTTGACTTGGTTAAACGTGTGAGGAACTGAAAATCATTTGCCGAACTTCATTAATGTCTGGAAGGACTCTGAGGGGAGGGGAAGAAGGAAAAAGCTAACCAAGTAAAACAATGTAACTGTATTTCTGTTTAACTTTTTACAATATAAATTGTGTATTTTATAGTGAAGTATTTTTTAGTTCTTGTGATAGATACTGAAGTAAACGGATGCCTTTTTTTTTCCTCTTCTCTCTTGATATTAAGAAATGTTGGCATTAAAATGCAAAAAAGTAAAGAACACTAGCCAAAATGTGTAAGTTAATAGGCTACAATCTTTTTAAACAAGAAATATCTTTATTAAATTATCACGTATGACATAGGCAATCGTATATTTATATAAATGAAAACAAACCATATTGAAGTATTTCCAGTTGCAAACATTGTACATCACTTATTCCAGTCAGCTAATTCAATTCATGCTTCCATTAATCCTCATTCCTCTAACAAAACATTTTTCTGCATGTATTATTCCCACAGTTACCATTTTTTTTCTATGCAACTTGCTCCTCCTACCCTTTTCTGAAGATCCCACTTCCAGTTGTTTTATCTCTGCTATTGTATTGACTGCTTCTAGTACACTTTGTTTACACTTTGATTTCCATTTTTTAGTAATTGCTTTTTTGGCAGCCACCAGAATTAAAATCAGCAAGGCCTTACTATGTCTAGGCAATTCTGATTTTGTATCACAGCTCAAAAAAAATTTATCTGGTGTGAATTTTCCTTCATTCTTCAACTCTTGGGTTTGGATCCACTTGGTGCTTCCACTAGCTTGTGAATCACTGAAACATCTTCTGCTCCCTTTCCCATAATGCTCTAGTCCCTAAACTACTTCAGCTGTCGTGTGCCGCCTTAGAGTTCAGACGTGACCACTGCTTCAGCTCTCGAGTAACTAGATTCTTTGGTTTACAGTGAGTTGAAAATCTTTCTTAATTTATATAGTGAATTCCTTTATTATTATACCTTTTCCTCCCTTATAGTACTTGTGTACTTTTCCCCTCTTACAATTGATGGTAATTTCTTTTGGTAGTTTATGTATATTTAAAAAACGTGCACAGACGCACCCACACACCTGTTCTGTTTATTTAATATCATTTGGCCCTTTGACCAAGCTTTTTTGTATTCATTTTCCCTTGAAATGTCTGACAAACCCTTGGGTTTTAAAAAATGTACCGCCTGTGTTGACAAAATCTCTGTTGGAAGCTCAGCCACATCTTGACGCAAACTGTGACGTGTACGGGTCCATAAACTTAGACCATAAACTGTAAAAATAAACTTATTCTCAGAAGCTTGCTCCATTCTTAATCTTTGCTTCTCCAGTAACTTCTGGGTATTAACCCCCTAAGAAGTCTGATAAAAAAAGACTGTAGAAAATGCTCCCCGGAGCCTACCACATTTTCAGCTCTAAATGTGATACCTTCAGCAAAAATGAGTAAAACTTCGGATCCCAGCTCCCCGGATCTGAAGAGTTGAAAAGACAAGTTGCCTTGGATCTGATCACTTCACTTCGGTCCAGATCCAATAACTTCTAAGTTGCCATCCCCTTTCTTGCAGCACTTACCTAGAAAACATCATTCAAGACCTTCATCCACCGCATCCTTGACCCGTTACTGTAAAAGATTGACAAACCAACGTATACAGGATGATGAGGAAATTTCTCTCAATACAGCTACAGATGAAAGTTCTCCTTGCTGTAATCCCATCGGGGTCCAGAGACCCTAGTTAGTGCTACCCCCTTATGACCCCCCCCCCCGCTTACTCCTTCACTGATCTGACCTCCGGTTTTGGAGTTGCCAGATCCAAAGGGTCTGGAGTCGTTCACGTCTGATCCAAGGTTGTCTGCATCCTCCACTCTGACATCTGAGTGTTTAGGAGCTGGATGTGTCTCAGAGCAGTAGTATCAGCACCATATCTAGGGCATTAGAGCAGTCTCTTTCTCTTGGAGCCTCAACATTGGGCAACTTGGTTCCAGTTCCCTCCTCAGGTGCTTTGCCTGCGGAGGGGAGGGAATTAGCAACTCGTAAGCATGGCTTGTCATAGCCGTCTGTTTCCTCCTCTCCAAGGCATTCGGCATTCAAGGTGATGGAGAGAGAGATTTCTCTATTTCTAAAGCGAGAACATTTCCACCTACTTCAGCTCTGACCACCCCAGCATATTCGTCTGTCTTGAACCTCAAACATTTTTGCCACAGGAACAGCCAGCCCAAGTTAGCCACCAGCGTACCCAGCAAGGTACAGTGATTTCTTCCGACACTTATTTGGAACATCCCACCTAAGAAGTTCCTAGTAAGAAAGTGTAAAAGGAGGCACCTAGACTATCAAGAGTCTGTCACTTAAGATGCCAACTTTGATGAAGGGGAAGAGTTCCCAAGGTCACCTCCAGATAATGTCTCGTTAGGAGATACTTTGGAACACCTAAAGCAAAGAGGTGGTTGGTCTCCCGGCAACCCTTCCCAAGAGGAGTCTGTATTCCTGGAAGCTTTTGGTGCTGGCACGTCTAACTTCTGGGTGACTCCACCCACTGATGAGCTCATTGATTTGGTTTCTTAGGGGGCATGGAAAGAGCCAAATCCTGTTGAACCAATCCCCTAGAGACCAGACAAGGTCTTGGCACCACCTAAGGACAGAATCCAGTGGAGCAAAGAGGGGAACTTTAATGGAAGAAACCACCGTGGTCGTAGCAGCAGCTTACATAAAGGAACTAGCAGAACTAAGTTTCTCTGTCCACCCTCCCACACCAGAGTGCCTGTAGAGATTTGAGAAGCATTTTTATGCTTCAGCGACTGTTACCCTTCAGTCCCTTAACTATCTGGCACAATTTCATAAGAAGCAGGAAAAAAAGTAATACTCCACACCGTCAAAAACGTTTAATAAAATGACAAAGCTTTCAGGTGCAAACTATCCTCTTTTCAGTGCCTTACATAAAACAGCCATAAAAACAGCATTTTTAAATACCATTCAAACACACCACATGACACAGAAACCTGTAAA
>NC_056749.1:259775288-259855288 GCF_019279795.1 Protopterus annectens
AAAAAGCACCCATTTTGAAAATTGTATAACTTATTTTTTTCTCTTTCTTTCTCTCATACATTCATATATTGACAGAATAAAAATCTCTCATACCTCTTAACTTTCAATCATAAGAGTACCGCCCTTGACACAAGGCACTTCCTTGTGTTAATTTGTCCTTTAATGTATGTGCACATACATTTACTATTTTCATTTGCTGTGGGGTCCTCCCGCTATTACTTTGCATACCTTACAAACTACTCAGTCAAACAGAAACAGTCATGCACTGATTCTACATTTTGCTAAAATTTTTAGGACAGAAAAAACAAGCTAACCCCTTTAGAAAACATTTTCCCTGCCAAAGCTACTATGTTGCACATCCTGAATATTTTTATTTATTTTACATTTGTTAACCGGGTTAGTCTGGCTGAGCTTTTGGCTCATTTTCAGCAGAGACCCGGGGAGAAAATCTCAAGAGTAGAGAACAATTTATTAAATTTTAGTAACATAGTAGTAATAATCAGCTATAGGATCTTACAAGCAGAGACCTGCAGAGAAAAAAAAGCTCCTCAGCCAATTTACTTATACAGAGTATTAACAATTGGCAGACAAGTATGTGAGTTATTACAAACAAGGATGTTATGTGATCCTATCTCGCCTACATTCTGACTGATGGGTTCGGAGCCGATCCCTCGGCTCCGACTCGGCACGCTTATGCCAAAGAGCGAAGTCTCTTATTGGCTGAGCTTACTATATCCCAGGATGCACCACTACCAGTCCCCCAGATCTCGTTTGCCGCTAACTAGCAAAGACGTGGTCTCGAGCTGGCTGAGCTAAGTAGTGTCTTTTCACTAACTTTTTCTGTCAGAAATTTGCTAATTCTTTAACAAAAGCTGTTTTAACGGCTACTCTGTGCTGTTGTGTGTGTTTTGAAAATTTTTTGTGGAAAATTTGTGTGTGATTGGTGTTTGTTCTGGCTACAGGCCCCTTGTTCTGTAGGGCCTTCCCTGTCAGTCAATCCTTTTGAACCTTTAGGGTTCTTGGATTCCTTAGATATATTCACTGTTGTATGTCTTCAGTTGGTCTTAATTTAATTGCCGGCTGTCATTCTTAACGGCAAGTTAATCCTTGTAGTGTCAGTCTTTTCAAAGAGTTTTGTCTGTGAGAGAGTTACTCAATTCTACTTATAATGTCTCAGGCCTAGGCCTTCGGGCTTTAAGAAGTGCACTAAATGTAGTTTTAAAATGTCTATCACGGATGACCACTCTCTGTGTGTATATTGTTTGGGCAAACATTTGCAGGAGTCCTGCAGCGTGTGTCACGCTTTTTCCTCGAGGGTCCTCCAAGAGAGGAAAAATAAGCTTATATTGAAAGGCCTTATAAAACCCTCTTTTGAAGAAGCTTTAGCATCCTCTCCTTCTCCTGCTAAAAGAAAGGCGTCTGCTCCGACCAGTCCATCGGACCCGACCGCCAAAAGACATAGGCTTCTCCTTCGGCTCCAAGGACTTGGAGCCGAGGAACGGTCTGCCTCGATGCCTCCAGTCACGACTCCTCTGGCTTGAGCCGATGGCTGGGGCATCGAGGCGGAGTCACCTTCATCGGCTCCACTGATCTCGGGCCGAAGGTTATCCTCAGACACTTCCTCCTCGGCGCCTAAGTCCTCCTCGGCACCGATGGAAACTGGCTTGTGCATTCCTTGGCGCCGATAGTTATCGAAGTCGCCTTGGAGCGGTCCCCTAGCCCCTTGGGACCGTTGGAGAGGCCAACTCGAACCCGTTCAGTCTCCTCTAGGTCATCGAGGATGTCAGATTCGGACATAGACAGGGTGCTCCAAAGACTGTTCCAGTCCCCAGTCTTTCAAAAATTTGTTTCGCTCCGACCCAATTGGCTTCGGAGCCAATAGCCCATTCCATTGCCATTCCTCCTCCTACCGCTTCGGCTCCGTCGGAGCAGGTGCTGTTGGAGCCGGTGGAGATCCTAGGGTCGGCTCCGACCCTCACTCCAACCCCGGCCTTCGGGTCCGAGTTTGGCACGGACTTCTTCGGCCGGACCGGGGTGACGTTTGGGACCAATGCTGTCGGTTCCAGCCTCCCTCTCAGTGCTTCGCCGCAGGACTTCCGTCTGCTATCATGGCTCGGGACCGGACACTCCTAGGATTCTGGGGTCCGGCTTTCAGAGCTATGAGGAGTGCCTTAGCCAAGTCTTCTTCGCCATCTCTACGGCTTTACCGGCACCTTCCTGGGCGTGGAGACTGGGTCTTTGGCAGTTCCCTGTCCCTAGGCAGCGGAGCCCGGGCCTGAGGTTACCCCACTGGGGTTCCCCTCCTCCTGAGGGTTCTTCGAGTTGTCTTGGAGGAGCCCCAAGGAAGAGATCGTGCAAGAGGAAGCACGTGGACTACCCCGAGTCTCTTACATCGGACACTGATCTTGATGATGTGGAGGGGTCCCCAAAGTCGTCCTCGGATGATGTCTCATTCGCAGACCTTTTAGAGATCCTTAAGCAACGAGGCGGCTGGATATCAAACCCCCTCTGCTGATGAGTCAGTGCTTCTCAAGGCCTTTGGGGCTCAGCCCTCCGCCTCCTGGGTGTCTCCGCCCTTGATGAGCTCCTGGACTTGGTTTGTCGGAGGGTGGGAACATCCAGATACTGAGGAACCAGTGCCTTCGCCTAACAAATTTTTGTCTGCCCCACCCGAGAAGGAGTTCTTGACAAAAGGCGTGGCTGTAGATGCCATGGTGGTGGCATCTGCTACACAACAGGACGTGGCAGAGGCTTCAACGTCCGTCCATCCTCCTAATAAGGAGTCTAGGAGCATGGACGATGCGGGAAGCGCACCCTGACTTCAGCGGCCTTTACACTAAGGTCCCTGAATTATTTGGCACATTTTACCAGGGTACAGAGGGATCTGGTCAAGGAGCTGTTAGATTCCCTCTCAGGTAACCTACCTGAGCAGCTAGCCCAGTCAGTTAGCTCTCAGTTGGCTATCCTTACCTCGATTTCTAACTCGTCCATGAGGCTCATTTCATATGCGGCCAAAGGGGCGGGCAGAGCGGCAGGCACAGGCGTAGCTCTACGGAGACAAGCCTGGCTCCGTTTGTGTCATTTCGCGGAGGCCTTCAAGTCTTCCTTCGCCGACGCTCCCTTTGATGGGTCCTCTTTGTTTGGACCTAAGGTAAAAGACGCTCTTACCCGCTGTGAGCAAGAGGGAAAAACTTTATCTGCCGTAGGTGCACGTTATTCCACTCCCTTTCGGTCTTATCCCAAGGCTAAAGGAGGAGGGAAGATGTGGTTCCGCAAATCACGGAAGTTTTTTCCTCAACAGCAGGAAGATTCCCCTTCCAGAGGCAGAGGACGGGGAAATTTTTCTGGGAGACGCCGTCCCAGAGGCGGCAGAGGGCCCCACAATTCTGGAGACCGCGAGTCCTTTCGTGGCTCTTCAGCCTCCCACACTTCATGAGGGATTGCCCGGCTGTGCTGCTCGGAGCCAGTCGGGTGCCGTTGCCAAGCACCTAAAAGCCTGGGAGTCTATCACTCAGGACAGATGGGTGCTTCGGATTATTGCGGAGGTTACACCATTCCTTTCACACACTCACCCCCACCGTCCAAAAATCCCGGACCCACCACCCAGTCAAAGGGAAATTGCAGCCGCAGAAGCTTCAAAGCTGCTAGAAAAGGAGTCATCAACCGGTCCCCACAGACCAGATCGGATCCGAAATTACTCAAGGTTCTTTTTAGTGCCAAAAGGCGGGGACCTGAGACCAATATTGGATCTCAGCAAACTAAACCAGTCCGTCATGAAGTCCAAATTCTGAATGGTCACTTTACAATCCATTCTCCCATTGTTGGAGAAGGATGTTTGGATGTGCTCCATAGATCTCAAGGACGCCTATTATCACATACCGATACATCAGGCGTCCAGGAGGTATCTGCGCTTCAGCCTGGGAGACAGTCATTTCCAATTTTGTGCACTGCCCTTTGGTCTCACCACAGCCCCCAGGGTGTTCACCAAGTGTTTGGCAGTAGTGACTGCTCACCTGACGAGTCTTGGATTCCAAGTGTTTCCCTATCTGGACGACTGGCTCCTGACTGCCACCACCAGGCATCTACTAATAGACAACCTAAAAGCCACCATCTCCCTGGGTGCTTCCCTGGGAATTACATTCAATTGGTCAAAGTCTGTCCTGCTGCCCTCCCAGCGCATAAGATTCATAGGAGCAGAGATAGACTCAAAATTGATGCGCGTCTTCCTTCCTACCGAAAGGATTCAAACTTTACAAGGTCAAGTCCAGGCCCTGCTTCCAAGATCCAAAGCCCCAGCCAGGATGGTCCTGCAACTTTTAGGTTCGATGTCTGCCACGGTTCTCCTTGTTCCACTGGCAAGATTGCACATGAGGATTCTTCAGTGGCTGTTATCGACACAATGGTCTTTTCAGAATCTCCCCCTCAGTCATCTCATACTGATTACAGAAACGTGCAAACGGGACCTCCGCTGGTGGCTTCAGTCATCCAATCTGAATCAGGGAAGACCTTTTGTTATCCCCCCTCTGGTGGCCACCCTGACAACGGATGCCTCCCAGACAGGGTGGGGGGGGGGGCATTGTCTGGGCAGGTTAGTTCAGGGTTCTTGGCTTCCAGACGAAACCTTTCTCCATATCAATGTATTGGAAATGAGGGCTGTACTTCTGTCCCTACAGGCCCTCCACAAGTTTCTCCCTCAAGGCATTATCGCCATCCACACAGACAACATGTCGGTGGTCTGGTATCTAAACAGACAAGGAGGGACCAGATCTTACCCTCTTTGCAGAGAGGCCATGAGGGTGTGGGAATGGGCTGTAGCTACCAACCGTTTCTTGGTAGCGACCCACATTCCAGGGAAATCCAATATTTTGGCAGACAGATTAAGCAGGACGATTCTCTCTCCTCACGAGTGGTCCCTGAACGAGACAGTAGCAGCTCAGGTTTTCAGAAGATGGGGGACTCCGTGCTGCGACCTGTTTGCAACACCACAAAACACAAAGTGCAAAAGGTTCTTTTCCTTGACTCTGCGTCAGGGGGAGGCAGCTACGGATGCTCTAGCCCAACCTTGGCCAACAGGACTACTTTATGCCTTTCCTCTGGTTCCACTCCTCCCCAAAGTCATCCAGAAAGCTTCCCAATTGGGGTCCACAATGATACTAATTGCTCCGCACTGGCCTAGTCAGGTATGGTTCCCCTACCTAAAGAAACATGCTCTGGACGGTCCTTGGTTTTTGGATCTAACTCCGGACCTGCTGATTCATCAGTCGGGACGACAACACCAGTCCCTTCACACTTTGAAATTAACAGCTTGGCTCCTCCACTTCCGACTTTAGTCAGAAATCACAACCGACCGGAAGTTATTCACATTTTATCTTCGCCCACAAACCCACCACTAAGAAATTGTACCTCCGTAAGTGGGAATGGTTTGCTATCTGGGCTCAACTGAGGGGCTTAGACCCTATCACTGCCCGATACCAGAGGTCTTGAAATTTTAACATCCTTGTTTACTCAAGGATCTTCAGTCTCTACTATTAAAGTCCAACTAGCAGCTATCTCCAAATTTCACGAATCCATGGATCCACCGTTGATGAGCAGCAGATTATGCAAAACTTTCATTAAAGGTGCTGTGCTGTTAAGACCCCCAGTTTTTCATCCTGCGCCCCCGTGGGATCTTGATTTGGTACTTCGTGCCTTAACATCTTCCCCTTTCGAACCGGCTGCTACATGTGAGTTAAAATATCTGTCTTGGAAAACTGCCTTCTTAGTTGCAATTACCTCTGCAAGAAGAGTTTCAGAGCTTCAAGCCCTATCAAACCACCGTACTTGATTTTTCACAAGGATAGAGTATCACTTAGGCCTAATCCATCTTTTTTTCCAAAGGTTTGTTCTAATCTCTGTCTCCAACAATCTCTAGAGCTACCAGTTTTCTTTCCAAAATTCTCAAATGAAGCAGAATACACCTTCCATAAATTGGATGTTCACAGGCAATTGCGCTTCTATCTAGACAGGACTCAACAAATTCGAAAAACAGACCAGTTGTTTGTGTCCTTTTCAGATAATAAATTGGGTAAAACCATCACGAAAGCTACTATCTCCAAATGGATTAGAGATTGCATAACTCAGGCTTATTCCTCTTCAAATAAGCAACTTACAACATCTATCAAAGCTCACTCTACCAGAGCTATGGCTACTTCTATTGCTTTTCATTCCAAGCTCGCTATCTCTGAGATTTGTGCTGCGGCTACTTGGTCCAACCCGCACACTTTCATTTCCCACTATAAATTGGATGTGGCATCTAAAGGGCGAGCATCATTTGGTTCCACGGTACTCAGGAGTGTTTTCCAGTGAGCCACCCAGGATTCAGGTGCTAGGGCGCTGTCCCATCAGTCAGAATGTAGGCGAGATAGGATCACATAACATCTTTTAGTTATGTACTCACCATAACTTCAGATGTTTGGGATCCATCTACTTACATTCCTAATACCCACCCTCCTTCCCCCTGCCTTGGAGATCAGAAGAGATTGAACGGTTTTGAGTTCTACTGTTTTTTATCTTGTTTCATCTGACGATGTTATATAAGCAGCGTGCGTGTCTGTGTATGTATGCGGACAAACTAGATCTGGGGGACTGGTAGTGGTGCATCCTGGGATATAGTAAGCTCAGCCAATAAGAGACTTCGCTCTTTGGCATAAGCGTGCCGAGTCGGAGCCGAGGGATCGGCTCCGAACCCATCAGTCAGAATGTAGGCGAGATGGATCCCAAACATCTGAAGTTATGGTGAGTACATAACTAAAAGTTTTAAACAATCAGCAGATAGCTGCACATCTGAGTCTCTGACTATTCCATACAAAGCAGTATGGAGTATGTATGCGTAATGCAAGTTATACTTTATTCCCTAAAATATTCAGTAAGGGACCACCCAGCCCCCCCCCCCCCCAAAAAAAAATGTTTCACTACATGGACTGTAGACTACAGCGAGATTTGAGTACATTTTTTACTGAGCCAGTACCATGAAGTCAGGTTTGCACATTACTGTTTTACTGTAATTTTAAAAATGTGGAGATGAGTAAAATACCAGGAAATTACCAAAACAGCATGTCACCACACAACTGTACCTTAAAAAGAAATGGCCAGGCAAAAATAAGTTAACATAATAATGGCTTGTATACAGACAGAGGGGTTAATCAAAAGTTACTAGTAATAAAACACTGAAATCAAGAATTTTCTGACGCTTGCAAAAATTAAATTGAAAGTGTTTATATAAATATTTATTTCTAGTGCTGGCAAAATGATTAAATAAATACATAACTCTTACTGCAGGCAGAGGGGAAGAAATTTAGACTGGACGTCCCTCCCTTTCAATTCTGAGCTGACTGTTGCACTGACAGTTTTAACACTTTTGCAGTAGTGTTGGGGGAGGGGACTGTCAATTCATGTTAGACTACAAAAGAACACCTAGAACAAAGGCCTCTAATTTAGCTACTAGTGTGACTGCAGCTAGATAACTTCAAAGTATAGTGTAAAAGAAGCTCTGAGCAAAACATAAATGAAGGTGATTAGCCAAAGAAAAGAAGCAGCCCTCTTACAGAAGGAATACAAACTAACCCCATTATATGTCAACGGCATGGAAATTCCCAGTGACTTCCTTATGTCTGGCATGAGTCATAGAAAGAAGACTTGAAATGCTTTATGGGAAAGAGAAAGGGTTGAAGCAGAAGATGATCACGTTGATATATCAAGCCCCATCGGTAGCCATGTTGTGGTAAACATGCTAAAATTACAAATAAAGCACTTAGCGTGATTTTGAGGTGATAAAATAGGTCTGGAAACAAACAGACTGAAAAAAACATTTTTTTGTTCTAAGGTGGGGTTTTCCTTTAATTTCTACTACCCATGCCTTAAATTTCTGTCTTTAACAGGTAGGTGGGAAAGGTTTATTTCATTGGCCTGCATTTTTATTTTGGTTGTTATTGGCTTATGATCTGAAATAATTATTGGCTGTGTCAACAATTTCAACTAAATACACATGTTCCTGTGAAATATAATTTCTGTCAACTCTAGCCCAGTTATTGTACCTTGGAGAATAATATATAAAACCTCTTAAGAGTTCCTACTACTGAATTCACGTCTTCCATGCCAAATATTTGAATAATTTTTTTCAGAAATCTACCCTGTTTTGTTATATTTTCCCATCAAAGTCCCCCAGATACATCCTGTTGCAAGTTAAGTTCTAATCCCCATCTACAAGTCGTATTCCATGGTGAAAGTTGATAATTTCTCCCAAAATTTTCTTAAGCTCCACAATTGCAGATCTGATGTCATTTTATTAATTCCTCAGCAGTTGGGTTCAGATTCCATCCTCGCATCTGACTCTGCCTTTTCCAGATCATAGAACACTTCCTTCCTTTTCCCATGTGTATGTGTGTGTGTGTGTGTGTGTATATATATATATATATATATATATATATATATATATATATATATATATATATATAAAATATAATTCAAGCAAGTCAGTGAATTTAACTTTTGTTACTTTTTCTATTATAGTTATTGCTCTTCTCCCTTTTTCACCATTGCTGGTATTTCCCTTTCTTTTTGTACTTCAGTAGAGCTCCGTATTACCATCTTTGGTAATTCTTTCCTTTCTTTTTATTTGTTTAAAAAAATCTTTTCTATCTTAATTTTCTTTCATTATGTCAGATAAGCACTCCGGCTTGAAGAAATTTGTGGCGTGTGGCCACAAAATACCTAATTTGGATTCACACCTTGTACAGGAAGTTATTGTAACAGGAATATTCCTTTTACATTGTATTGCATGTAGTAAATATTGTGAGTACTATGCTGTGTAGTTTGGCATTACTATGTCTTGAACAGTTCCCATAAAAGATTGTGTACTGTAAATGTGCATTTATTACAACACTTTATACATTATGAAAAAGACTATGCCAGCCCAGTGGGACCTTTCTTCTTAACAGTATGATCAGTCTTGTTTGCATTATCATCCTACAAAAGATATTTGATGGGCAACTGATGTATACTCGTGTAGAGCTTTAGATGATGATTTCATGTTGTGGGCAACATTTGGTTGACTGCCCACAGGATGCATCAGTGGTCTGCTGCTTTATTTGCAAATTCTGTGGCCTAATTTTCCCTGGATCTACTAGAATGTGTTCATTATTCCTCTCCAACAGTCTTTTTTTTTTTTGTTTTTTTTTCTCAAAAGAATAATTGTCCAAAGCAAGTGTACATTTATGCAGCAAAATTCTTCTCCAGTGTGAATACATAATATTCTGTTCAGTGTTATGTCCAGCAGTATTGAATTGTTGTCTTTTTCTAATATCAAGCTTCCTGAAGATATGGAGATTACTTGGAATAATAAGATGCGGAAAACGGCAGGATATTGTGTGACAGGAGAAAAACATAAACATGGTGGAGACAAGCAACGCTATGCAAGGATTGAACTTTCAGAAAAAGTATGCGATTCTGCAGGTACTGAAGGCTGACACAGTATTTTGGTTTTTAACTTAAGAATTGTCAGATTCAAAGTGCAGCCAGTGTTTCAATGTTGCCAGATATTTTATGCCATTTAAACTCGGTTTTCCAATTTTTAAAGTGTAGCCAGTGTTTAAATGGTACAAAACTAGCAACATTGCTACTTTAGTACAAGCTTTACTTTGTTTCATGTGATATTGCCAGTGTAACAGTATTCATAAAGCTGCTGTCTACTGAGCCGTTTAGTGAACAATCGCAAGTCATGGCAGAAAAGGCTAGCATAAAAGCAAGGTCAAACCCAGCTGTAGAATGTATTCAGTCAAAAAGATAGCAAGAAATAAATAATTGGAATATGAACTTAACTTATGTAGAATACTTGTCCCCTGTTAAGAGCTGCATGGTAGGTTAAGATATATAAGTAACCTTGGATTCTTCAGTATGTTGTGAAAAAAATCATAGCAAAAAAGCTGATCTGCTTTCCAGTGGTCCTGCCTCAGGGTTGTATAGAGTTCCCTGATGATACCGTAAATAACTGGGTTCAGTTCTGTTGTGTGACAACACTTTTTAACCAATGCAGGGGTGATTAAAGACCAATGTACTGGGTTTCTTACTTTCTGGAACTGGTAATGGCTTTATCTTTGGACATTTGTGTAAATTTCATTCCTATCTCATTCCCTCCAGTACAGCTCTTTTGAGTGTGTTCCTTTGACTCCCAGTGGGTGTGGCTTGAGCTTTTAAAAAAATTAAGTTCACACTTTACAGTTCTAACGAACATTCGTTGACAGATGTCAAATATCAATGCAACTGTGTGTCATGTATGCTTCAAGATAAAAGATCCTGATGCTTTGTATGTAGCATGGTTTTTGAATTAATGCAAATGTGAACAAGCAATATTTGACCACTAGAGGCGCAGTAGGAGGTAACTGCAGAAATGCCTGGAGGTGCACTCTGATGTAATGAGTTAAACCTTATTAGGAAAAAAGGCTTACCTGAAGTAAGCCTTCTGTTTAGGTGGGTGAAATAACTTTAATTGGGGGGAAAGTAAGCTCTGGCACCAATCTGACAGCTAATGTCTGTATCATTGAAACCAAAATAACAAGAATGGACTTCATACTGCTTAAATTTTTCTTTTCTTTTAAATAAAATAAAAAAAATCAAACCACCAGTTCATAAATGTAATGAGTCTGTATTTAAGTATCTGTATTAAATATGAAAAAATATCATTTTAAAACAGTAGTCTGTCAGTTCCCTTAGAAAAATATTGAAAGGCTCAAAAGTGCAGACCTTGAGGTCTTTACTTTGCTTCATTTATTCGTACAAGTTCTAATGTCCACATTGTAAATAATGCTTAGCATCACTTGGTTCAGAGTTAATGCAGTGAAACATTTAGCACTGTTTCACATCAGTTGTATGTTTATTAAATATGCAAGTACTGTTAATTGAAATTTTTAAAGTAGTGGTATAAAAGTGTAATATATTGATTCGTAAGTATATTGGTTCAGTGTAGATTCATTGTTTAACATAAAATGTGAGTGTGTTCAATCTCGCCGTTTGTTACACACGGGTTCGGAGCCGATCCTCGGCTCCGAGTCAGCCGCATAGCAAAGCGCTCTGCATCTTAGAGAAGCTCGAGACCAGGCTATATCCCACAATCCTCCCTGCCATTACCCAGATCTAGTTTGCCGCTGCAACGGGTCACATCGTTCAGAGAGCTCGGACCAGAGAAAACTGTTATTAGACAGATAAGATAGTTATTTTTTGTTAAAAGTTCTTATAGTTCTATAGTTATAGTTCTTATAGTTATTGAAAGCTTAGTTTCTGATACTATAGTGTGTGTAGTGTAGTTAGTTTTTTTATAGGTTTCCCTTTGGGGCCTACCTTTCTATAACCTATAGCTATATTTTTTCCTCTTAATTATAGCTAGTGTTAAATTTTCTTTTTTTTTTTTTACAGTGAAATTGCTTATGTCTGAGAAAGCCAAGTCTTGTTTTAAAAGGTGTCAGTGTGGGCAGAAAATGTCCATCACTGACAACCACACTTCCTGCGTCTACTGTCTTGGCCCTCTCCACTTGCAAGAGGATTGCTCTATTTGTCATTCCTTCAGTGGGAGGGTCATGACAGATAGACGCAGGAAACTTATAGACAAGGGACTTCTTAAGCCTGCTTTCCAGGAGGCCTTGGACAAGTCTGACCAGGCTTCTAAGTCCTCGAAGGGGTCGAAGATGTCGGAGCCCATGTCATCGGCTCAGAGTTCATCTTCTAAAGTTCGTTCGCCGGTTCCACAGACTTCGGGCTGGCGTCAGCGTTTATCTCTCACTGAGCCCCAGGTCTTGGAACCATGTCGGAACTACCGCCACCTTCCATTCTTCGGTCGGTGCCATCTTCGGCCCCTTCGACCCGATCTTCCAGACCATTATCCGATACTGATGTGGATCGTGTTGTGCAGAAACTTATGGAGAACACGGCCCTTTCCAAGTTGATTGCAGTTTCCTCCCAATTGGTGTTGAAACTAGAAGGCCTTCCCTTATCTCCAACAGGTCCTCCTTCGAGACCCATCCAGTCTTCGGAGCCGGAAGAGGATGATCCGATGATAGTGGAGCCCTCGGTGCCGAAACCATCCATTGCACGATAGACACAATTGACCTCGACTCTATCGGAACCTATAGGTGAGTCGCGGAGTCGACGATCTCTCCTTAGTTCCGGGACCGAGAGTCGTACCGACCTTTCGGTGCCGACTCTCCCTCTCGGGGCCTCGGCGCAGATTGGCTCGGCTCCGTCCTCTGGGTCGAGACCCATGGGCCCCGTGTCAGGGATTCTTCCATGTTCTTCGGAACCGGGGGAGTCCTCGACCCGAGGTTCAGGGGGTTTTGACCTTATGAGGAAGGTTTTGTCTACACAGACATCCACTTCATCGGACGCATCTTCTCCCTCCCCTAAGGAGCCGCTCTCTGTTTCTGTTCCCACGACACATCCAAAGCGTGGAGCACCATTGTCTCAGCCATCCCCAGAGGGTGCCCCCTGTTCCTCAGAGGCCTCACCGGAATCCCCCTCCGATGAGGTTCCGAGGAAAAGATTGTGCAAGAGGAGGCACATAGATTCCCCACAGGAATCTCTAACTTCTGGATGAGTCAGAGGGGTCCCCAAAATCCCCCTCCGAGGATGTCTCATTTGCGGACACCTTGGAGATTTTAAAACAGAGGGGTGATTGGCAGTCCCTAGCCCCCACTGAGGAAGAGTCGGTGTTGCTGAAGGCGTTTGGTGCTCAACCTTCTACCTCCTGGGTTACTCCGCCCTTCAATGAGTTAATGGATTTGATTGCTCGAAGGGTGTGGGAGACACCGGACACAGTGGAACCGGTCCCTCGAAAACCAAGCAAATTTATTACTGCTCCACAGGACAAGACTTATCTCACCAAATGAGTCCCGGTTGACGCTATGGTGGTGGCTGCAGCCACTAAAATGGAGATGTTGGAGTCTTCCTCTTCTGTTCATCCTCCTAATAAGGATTCTAGGACTATGGACAGATATGGGAAGCGCGTTTTTTAGTTCAGCGACTTTTTCCATGCGTTCGCTAAACTATTTGATACATTTTACATGTCTACAGAGGGATCTCATCAAGGAGCTGGGAGATACCCTCCAGGGTAACACAGATGCTGCTGTTTCAGATAAGGTAACAGCACAGCTTAACACCCAAGGTAACAGCACAGCTTAACACCCTTACCTCCATAGTGAACTCGTCCATGAGGCTCATCTCGTATGCGGCTGAAGGGTCAAGTAGAGCCCAGCTTCAGCGATTGCTCTACGAAGACAATCCTGGATGCGGCTGTGCTCATTTGCAGAAGCCTTCAAGTCTTCCTTCGCCAACGCCCCCTTTGATGGTGCCACTCTTTTTGGGCCCAAAGTGAGAGAGACATTAACTCGGTGTGAGCAAGAAGGAAGGACTCTGCTGTCGGAGTCCGTTTTTCCGTTCCATCTAGACCGTACCCCAAAAGGCAACGAGGCGGAAAAATGTGGTTCCGTAGAACTCTGGGATCTTTCCAGGCCACACAGAGTGACCCCCCCCAGAGGCAGAGGGGGGCGCAGACATGGAAGACGTCGCCCCGGCAGCAGAAGGGGTCCGCAGAACCAAGGCGACAGGGATCCTATCCCTGGTAAGCCTTTCCAGCACTCCTGAATGGGGGCCCGACTGTCCTGCTCTGGAGGCAGTCGGGGGTCGCTTGGTTTTATACCCACAGGCCTGGCTAACTCTCGCCTCAAACTCCTGGGTAAAAAGCATTGTAACCAGAGGATACAGAATCCCCTTTATGTCAACTCCACTCCAACAAAGAAGGTTTCCATATGTGCCACCCCGTCTGCAAGGCCCAGCAGCAATAGAAATTTCAAAGCTGCTCAAAAAAAGTCATTCAGCCAGTCCCGGCGGACCAAAAAGGATCCGGAACTTACTCAAGGTTCTTTTTAGTTCCAAAAAAGACAGGGGACTGGAGACCCATTTTGGATCTCAGCAATCTCAATACCTTTGTAAAGAAGGAAAAGTTCCGGATGGTCACGCTTCAATCGAGCCTTCCATTTTTGCAGAAGGACGACTGGATGTGCTCGATAGATCTCAAGGACGCGTACTACCACATCAAGATGGCCAGACCATCCAGAGATCACCTGCACTTCCGGCGTGGAGCCAGTCATTTTCAATTTCGAGCCCTGCCCTTTGGGCTCACCTCAGCCCCCAGGGTATTCACCAAATGCATGGCAGTGGTAGCGTCTCACCTGAGATGTCTAGGATTCCGGGTGTTTCCCTATCTGGACGACTGGCTCCTCACCGCCACCACCGAGCGTCGCCTCTTACAAGCCAGAGACTATACAGTCAACCTTTGTTCCCACCTGGGGATTTCCATAAATTTTGAAAAATCTGCCTTACTGCCCTCACAGCATATTTCATTCATCGGAGCAGACCTAGATACGCACTTAACACTGGTAAACCTCCCTCAAGTAAGGGCTTCATCCCTCAAGGAACAGGTGGTTCTTCTACTGCAATGCAGGAAAGCCCCGGCCAAATTGGTGTTGAAGGTTTTGGGACTCATGGCAGCGTCCCTGATTGCAGTTCCTATGGGGAGATTGCACATGAGGCTCCTCCAATGGCTGCTGTTCATGCAGTGGTCGTTCCAGCAGTTACCCCCAATGCACGAGATTCTGATAACAGATTCTTGCAAGCGAGACCTCTCATGGTTGGTGTCCAGTCAGGATCTCACTATGGGTCGTCCATTTGTTCTACCGAATCCGATGGCCACGATAACCACGGACGCTTCTCTGATAGGGTGGGGGAGACTTTTTCAGGGAAGAACAGTCCAAGAGGAATGGTCCAACATGGAGTACAACCTGCACATAAATGTTCTGGAAATGAGGGCGGTGTTCTTGGCGTTGCAACACTTTCAAACCCTCCTACCTCTAGGAACAGTAGCAGTTCAGACAGACAACATGTCTGTAGTCTGGTACATAAACAAACAAGGGGGAACCAGATCTTACCCATTATGCAGAGAGGCCATGAGAATTTGGCAATGGGCAGAGTCCACGGGTCGCTTTCTGATAGCAACGCACATTCCGGGGTCATCCAACGTCATTGCGGACAGGTTGAGCAGAGCCATCCTGTTACCTCACGAGTGGTCCCTCAAACTACAGGTGGCGGAAAGAATTTTCCGCAAATGGGGCCAGCCTTGCTGCGATCTATTCGCCTCCCCGATGAATACCAAATGCAGAAGCTATTTTGCCCTTCTATCCCCTCCAGGGGATGTCCCCAGGGACGCACTGATACACGATTGGCCCCCGGGTCTCCTATATGCATTTCCACCTACCCCCTTGATTCCCAAATTTCTTCAGAAAGCCATGAACCTGGAAAGGACAATTATACTCATAGCCCCATTCTGGCCTCGACAGATATGATTCCCCTTTCTTCGAGCCCATCAAACAGAGGAACCGTGGATCCTGGACCCAGTACCAGATCTACTGACACATTCGTCAGGAGTTCCTCACCCGTCTCTTCTATCCCTCAAACTAGCAGCTTGGCTGCTCCACTTCCCCGCCTAGCCAGGTCTGATCTACTTTCTCCAGCAGTTCAATGCATTTTGGTTGCCTTTCATAAGGCTTCCACTACAAAACTCTACAGGAGTAAATTTAAACGCTTTGTGTACTGGGCATCTAGCCAACACTTGGACCACCTGGTTGCTCCTTTACATAAAGTTCTAGAATTTCTATCCATCCTTTTCCACGAAGGAGCCTCTACTTCCACACTAACAGTACAGTTGGCGGCCATATCCAACTTCCATGTTGGTGAAGACGGTTCTTCTATTATGTCCCACAGGCTTTGTAAGGCTTTTATGAAAGGTTCCTTCCATCTTCGACCGCCCGTCAGAGACCCTTTATTCCCATGGAATTTAAATTTGTTATTGTCACAACTAATGTTGTCACCCTTCGAACCAGCCTCTTCTTGCCTCCTGAAGTTTTTGTCGTGGAAGACTCTCTTTCTTGTAGCGATTATTTCAGCTTGGAGAGTGTCAGAGCTGCAAGCACTATCAATTAAACCACCTTACTTAATTTTCCACCCAGATAGTTTCCTTACGAACAAACCCGTCTTTCCTTCCTAAGGTATGTTCAGTCATTAATATTAATCAGTCCATTGACCAGCAAGTTGGAATATATGCTGCACAAGTTAGATGTCCACCGACAGCTAAGATTTTATTTGGGCAGGACTAAGGATTACAGAAAAACAGATCAACTTTTTGTTGCATTTGCAGACAATAAAAAGGGCATGGCAGTTACAAAACGTACGCTTTCTAAATGGCTTACTGATTGTATATCCTTTGTGTATTCTAAGTCGAATCAGGCCTTGCCCACCAAACCTAAGGGCCATTCTACTAGATCCGTTTCCACTTCCTTGGCTCATGCAGCTCGCCTGCCTTTGGACACGATTTGTGCAGCAGCCACGTGGTCTAAACCACATACTTTCATCGCTCATTATAGAGTTGACAAAGCCTCCAAAGACGGGACATCTTTTGGTTCCACTGTACTCAGGAACGTTCTTCCATGAGTCAGTCAGGGTGACGGAGCTAGGGACGCCACCCGTGTGTAAGAACAAACGGCGAGATTGAACACTCTCATATAAAGAAGTTATGTTCTTACCATAACGTTCCATGTGGAGTGTTCATCTCGCCTTTGTTCTTACATTCCCCCCCTTCCATCCCTCACGTGTTTGGAAGAACGAGTAGGACTAGAGTCTGGTCCACATGTTTTTACCTCTTCCGGGTATATTGCCTCTTACCTCATAGGGTATATTTCATTACCCTTTAGTTAATTTGTCAGTGAGATAGTGTCTCTGAATTTTTGTGGCAGTATGTAGCCTTAGCACCTCAAGTTTATTGTTAGTCTGGTTTGCTTGCAAACTAGATCTGAGTAATGGCAGGGAGGATTGTGGGATATAGCCTGGTCTCGAGCTTCTCTAAGATGCAGAGCTTTGCTATGCGGCCGACTTGGAGCCGAGGATCAGCTCCGAACCCGTGTGTAAGAACAAAGGCGAGATGAACACTCCACGTGGAACGTTATGGTAAGAACATAACTTCTTTTTATAGCCTTGTGAAAAACATGGAGTAGGCAGGCAAAATGAAGTTTATCTTTTAACCTTTGTCATGTTAGGATGTTTACTAAAAAAAAAAAACAGACAAAACTTCATGCTGTTTTTTTGCAAACTGAATTCTGTTGTACTTTTTACCACATGATATGCAGATCACTGTAGCTAGCTCATTAACATTTAAGAGGTCCGATGATATGTAACCTTTTATATATATGTGTGTATGTATGTGTGTGTGTGTATGTATATATATATATATATATATATATATATATATATATATATATATATATATAAAATATATGCACACAAATTTGTTTATGTGTATATTACAAGGAACATGCATTACACTACACTGATCATGTAAATTAAGGCTTTGGTCATGTCATGGGGTTGTTTACATCTAAATATGAAACTGTGCACACATCACATTTTTAATAATTCAGGTTTTCAGTCTTTAGAATCCTTTTTAACTTGCCATAACTGGAGAATTTAACAACATATCTTAAGTAGTTTCCTTCATTTGATCTTAAACCTTTGTGTTTCGGATCCACATCAGATCCGAAATGGCCGCATTTTCCAGCTATGGATCCGAGCTCCAGAATCCTCCCTTACCCATAATGCCCCCATCTCCCTTCAGATCTCATTTGCTGCGATAGTGGTTACAAGCGTGGCTTCTGAGCTCCAGCTAGTGGGTCACGTAAGTGAACTAAACTCTTTTTTTTTTTTTTTTTTTTGTCTGACTTCTATTTCTTTCTTCCATCCTTTACTGTCACTCGCGTTTGCATCAGATATCAAAATAAAAACAAAAAAAAAGTTCCTCTCTTCTCCTATCTGAGAATGTGTGTGTGCGTACCTTTTGGGCCTGTGGGGTGGTATGGCAGAAGTCCCTAAGGCAGGATTTAGGAAATGCACAGTGTGTGGCCATAAGCTATCCCCGGCGGATGGCTACACTCTGTGCATGGTTTCCCTCGGTGCAGATCACCTCAAGTCCCCCTGTCCTATTTACACTGGCTTCAACCCTAGGGCACTTAAGGACAGGCGGGACAAGCATATACTGAAGGGATTGCTCCCCTCTTCAGGTACTGCCATCCCTTCTTCTTCAGTAGAGATAGCAGCGGCTGCTGCTTCTTCCTCTTTCCCGGCCTCTGGGATTCAAACTCCTGCAAAGAGGTCCGGGGAAGGGGACAAGGCCAAGAAGGACCGTTCTCGCAAGCGGTCCCCCAACCACTCGTTAGAGGCGGGTCCACCACTGAAAGTTAGGCTAGCGACTAGGCCTAGATCTCCTTGCTTACGCTCCCCCAGGATGATCATAGTGTTTCACTGTTGCAGTCCTAAGCAATGGGTTATCAGGCTCCCAGTAGCCCTCGATCGGCCAGAATACCAAAGGTAAGTAAAAATGACAGCTGTCAGTTGTAAAGGACGTCAGGGTGTCCGATACAAAAGGAGGCAGCCGACGTCACTTCCTCAGTCTTCCTTGCCATGGAGCCTGACGCAGAAGCATTTCTTGCACGAGTGCCAGTCGGCAGTTTACCTTTCGTGTTTCCGACTACGAAGTTGAAGTCAACTACAGCTAAGTATCCCATTGGGGATCCTCTCTTCTTGCCTTAACGAATGTCAGAAAAGGTTAATAATTGTCTTACCTGTGGAAAGCAGATTCCCCATAGAGATTTTCATTCCTATTGTATTATTTGTTTAGGCCTTGACCACGACGTTCCTAATTGTGATCTTTGTGCTTCCTTTAATCCGCGTACTATTTGTTGTCGGGCTAAGCTTTTAGCTAAGCATTTTGGAGTTTGGCCTAAGTTTGTCTGTATGGCGTCCGCTGGTCTTCAGGCTTCGGATATCCCCATGAAGAGTAAGAGGTAAGGACCACAATAGGCTTCCAAAGGTCAAGTCCTCTGATGATAGGTTGGTCGTCAGTTATGTGGTAGCCAGTGAGGCACCTGTGCAGCTCTTGTAGCCCTCAGATTTTCAACTGCAGCCCTTGGTTGAGACTATTTCTGAGATCCCCAGGGCTTCGGCGTCCATCTTACTGTCTAACCTTCCGCCTGTTGCCTCTTCAGCTGGATCTGGAGCCGTGAAGCTGACTCCGGTGTCAGAGACCTCAGTTCTTTGTTTAGACAGCAAGCTCATACTGACGACTTCAGCTGCTACTTCGGTGGTTGCCAGGCCTTTATACTTGCAGGTAAATCTTCCAGTCGTAAGCCTGTGAAGAAGCAGGCTCCAGTTTCCTCTCGTTCCCCTCATTCTCAAATGGTTGAAATGGCTGATGACCTTTTGACTCTTATTAGGGTTTCACAGCCGCCTCCTTCAAAAAGGTGTGGAGATGTCTCTCTTGAGGCTTTGTCCTTTGCAGGTTCGGATACTTCTAGTATTTCTGTGGATGAAGAAGTTTCTCAAGCTTTCTCTCTCTTTAAGGATTCAGATGCAGAGGAGTCCATCACTTCTACTCCTCCTCCAGAAGATTTCTCTTTTGGTGATACTTTAAATACTCTCAGGGAACATTTTAAATGGGAAAGTCAGGATTACTCCCTTTCTAAGAAAAGGATTAGGGAGTTTTTGGATTTGCCTCTTATTAGGGTTTCACAGCCTCCTCCTTCAAAAAGGTGTGGAGATGTCTCTCTTGAGGCTTTGTCCTTTGCAGGTTCGGATACTTCTAGTATTTCTGTGGATGAAGAAGTTTCTCAAGCTTTCTCTCTCTTTAAGGATTCAGATGCAGAGGAGTCCATCACTTCTACTCCTCCTCCAGAAGATTTCTCTTTTGGTGATACTTTAAATACTCTCAGGGAACATTTTAAATGGGAAAGTCAGGATTACCCCCTTTCTAAGAAAAGGATTAGGGAGTTTTTGGATTTGCCTCAGCATAAGCCTTTGGCTATTCCTCCTGTGTTGGAAGTGGTTGATGTTTTTCTGGACAATGCCTTGACTCCAAATTTGGTTCCTCCTGCTCCCAAGAAACCTGACGGGTACTATAGAGTTCCTGATTCTCATTTGTTTCTTTTCAGGAATCCATTGGCTGATCCAGAGGTTATTTCTCAAGACCCTAAAGGAGTTAAGGCCACAGTTACTAAAAATCCTGTTTCTTCTGACAGGGAATCCAGGAACCTAGGTAGGTGGGGTAAACAGGTTTATACCTCTGCCACTCTTGCTATTTAGGTCTACTAATTGTCTTTTTCGTATGCCGAAGTACCAGCAGCACACCTTGGAAGCTATTAAATCTAGATTAGCAGGTGTGCCTCATTTGGCAGAGAGTACGGATATGCAGAATTTGCTGAATTCTGCCAGTATAGTCGATAAGCATTCTTTACATTGTGGCTTTGACATTCTAGAAGCCTCATGTAGGGCTACAGCTACTGGCTCTGTTAGAAGGCATGCTTCGCTTGGGGAGCAGCCCCTACCAGAGCCTGTTAAGGCTAAGCTTTTAGATGTACCTTTGCATAAGGACAGTCTTTTTGGCAGCAAAGCAGAGGAAGTGCTCAAAAAGATGGAAGACAAGGCCAAGTCTATGCAGACAGACTTTCTGCAAGTTCAGCATCCTCGCTTTAGCAGGAATTACCGTTCTAAGAGTTGGACATTCTCTGATACTAGCAGACAGAGCCGTTCTAGGAGTAGAGGTTACAAATCAAACCAAAGGGCAGAAGTAGAAAAGCAAATTTTGTCTGTTACATCTGGGAGCAATAGAATCCGTTCCTGCTCAGCAGGTAGACCAGGGATTCTAGTCCAGACTTTTCCTAGTTCCAAAAAAAGAAGGCACCTGGTATCCTATCCTGGATCTATCCATCCTGACCACTTTCTTGATAATTCCAAAGTTCAAAATGCTCACTCTGCATCAGTTACTGCCAGTGTTAGACAAGGATTCTTGGCTGGCAACACTGGATCTCAAAGAAGCTTATCTGTACATCCCTATCAGGGAAAGTTGCAGGCAATACCTTCGTTTCGGGGGGCAAGCAACATTATCAGTTCTCTGCACTGCCCTTTGGCTTATCTACTGCTCCCAGAATTTTCACAAAGTGCCTGGCTCCAGTCTTTGCTTTTTGCAGGCAAAAGGAAATTCAGATTTATCCATACTTGGACGACTGTCTAATTCAAGCAAATTCTCCGGAACAACTACTAAAGGATCTAGAATGTGTAAAGACTCTTCTCTCTTCCCTGGGTTACACTCAACATGGAAAAATCAAAAATGGTGCCATCCAAAGAGATTACATTCATGGGAGTGAGTCTGACCACAGCCACCCAGATGATATATCTCACCCAGGAGAAGCAGACAACTCTTCCAATTTACTTCAAGGATTTGGCAAGCCTGTCCCAGCTCCCTGCAAGGAAATACCTGCATGCTCTGGGATTCATGGCCTCTTGCATTCTCATGATTGCATAGGAGGAAATTGCAATGGTACCTCAGGAACATTTGATGTCAACACACACTGGACCTGGATGTGATAATACCTTTGCTTCCATGTCTACGGACAGAGTTTCTTTGGTGGGCAACAGCCTGTCTACAGAACAAAGGCATGCCTTTTCACCAACCCCCGGCCACTCAAGTTCTTACCACAGACTCATCGGACTACGCCTGGGGAGCTCACCTGGATGGCAGATTCATACAGGGAAGTTAGAATGCCCAGCAGATGCACCTGCACATCGATTTAAAGGAGTTGATGGCAGACCAGCAGGCTTTTCTAGCTTTCAAGCATCATCTTTCTCCAGGGACCCTTATTGTCAGGACGGAAAACACCACAGTCATGTGGTACATTAGCAAGCAGGGAGGGATTCATTCTTACCTCCTGTGCAGACAGAGCACGAGTCTTAGGTCCATAGCAGCATCCCTGGGCCTGCATCTCCTAGCTCAATTACTTCCAGGAAGGCTCACTGTTTTGGCAGACCAGTTGAGCAGACAGACCGTGGATCCTCACGAGTGGCACCTGAACAGAGCAGTTTTTTATAACCTCATTCAACGTTTGGGGCACTCCTCAAGTGGATATCTTCTCCTCTCCAGACAACCATCTTCAACTTCTTTTTTGCACCAGACAGCATCACAGCAGAGTCTGGGAAGTGGATGCTCTGTCCTTCCCTTGGACACTGCTGTCAGTTTTTGCCTTCCCTCCTCTTCCCTGTATTATTGAAGATCAGGGACAAATGACCAAGGACTATTCTCATAGCTCTGGACTGGGCCAGGCAGCATTGGTAGCCACTGCTTCACAGTCTCTCCCAATTTCCTCCTTGGCATCTTCCTCTGAAGCCAGATCTTTTGGTTCAGGAAGGGGGAAGCATTCTACATCCTCATCTTCAGTCTCTCCATTTGGAAGCTGTGGCTCATTGTATGACTCAATCCTTTTCTTCCCTTTTCCAGCAGGTGATTGACATGCTGAGGGAGACCAGGAGGCCTAACACTAGGAAGTCTTATGCTGGCAAATGGGAAAGATTCTCTCTTTGGATGCAGGCTAGAGGGGAATCTTCTTCTCCGCCTACCTGTCCTCTGATCCTGGAATACCTGGCTGATGTGCTTCAGGATGGTCTTTCTTTTTCCGCTATCAAGATCCATGCTTCAGCCATTAATGCTCATTGTTCTTTTGAACAACTCATTTTCTCTCATCCTCTGATGAAAATGTTTCTCATTGGTGTTTGCAAATTAAAATCTCCCAGAAGGGTGCCTACTCTAGCCTCGGATCTTAATTTCGTTGTAGAGAAACTCTTCCTTCTTTTTAGCCAGCTGCCACTGCAGATTTAAAGTTTCTCGTGTGGAAAACTGCCTTCCTCTTGGCTATAACTTCAGCAAGGAGGGTTTCGGAATTGCATGCTTTGGCTGTGGAGCCTTTTCTTATTTCACATGCAAATAGGGTCTCTCTGAGAACCATCCCCTCCTTTATACCTAAGGTGGTTTCTAGCCTGACTATTAATCAGTCCATACACCTTCCTACCTTCTTTCTTAATCCTCGAAATAGAGGTGAAAGGGGTCCTACATTCTCTTGATGTGCATAGACAGCTCAGGTTTTACCTGGACAGGACTAAGACCTTTGGAAATCAGCACAGCTACTGGTCAGCTTTGCCCCTGAAGCCCAGGGCAAGGCTATTTCTAAGCAAACCATTTCCAAATGGATTGCTCATTGTATTACCTTTTGTTATTCCTTTCATGGCATGATTCCTCCTCAAGGGGTTAGGACCCACTCAACTAGAGCAGCTTCCACTTCTGCAGGCTTTTGAAGGGGTGTCCCTACTAAAGACATTTTGGAGGCTGCCACATGGTCTTCTGTTCACACTTTCACAAAGCGTTATAATTTGCCTTTGTTTTCAAGAGCCAGGGCAGGATTTGCCACTGCTGTTCTGCAGGGTATTATCTCCAGTCCTTGTTTCTGTTGGTTCCTCCTCCCTTTTCTCTGGGCTTTGGTAATCAACCCATTGGTTAGGACTGCCACAGTGAAACACGATGAACATAGTACAGTTGTGTACACTTGGCATAAATGCAGATGTTACTGTTGCAGTCCTGCTTTTTCCCTCCCTCCTTCCCCCTTTTCTCTTTTCCTAAGGTACAGGCTGAATTTAGTTTAAGCCTTGTTTTCTGGGGGCTTCTGACTGTTATGGCAAGAAAGACTGAGGAAGTGATTTCGGCTGCTTCCTTTATCGATCACCCTGACGTCCTTTACAACCGACGACAGCCAATGTCATTTTTACTTACCTGTGATATTCTGGCCGATCAAGAGCTACCAGGAGCTGGATAACCCATTGGTTAGGACTGCAAGGGGGAATACACTCGAACATCTACATTTATGATAAGTGTACACAACTGTACTTTCTCCCCCAAGCCCGAGGAGACTCGTAGCCAGTCCCCAGTAAGGAATTCTCCCCACCAGCTCTCCTGTTCAGATTCTGTGGCGTCCTCCCACTCCACCCGAAGTTTAAGCGAAGCAGAGATGGGACAGGATGATGCTGAGATTCATCCGCACCCAGATCCAGATGGGGGGTCTTGCCGTTGCCCTCACCCTCTGGAGGGGGCTCCTTGCAGCCTTTGTTCCAACCAATAACTCCTTCTCCGATCTGACCGGCTGTTTCAGAGTTCTAGGATCTGAGGACTGTCATGGTCGAGGGGTCACAGCCGACAGTACCTTGTACCTAAACTCCGGCCATTGCCTTGAGCTGATCATATCTGATGGGAGCAGATCCGGGCTCTGAGCTGTAGCCTCGGGGTCAGATCCAATGGGCCGCTATCTGCTCCAAGCGCTTTGGAGTGGAGCATCCCTCTCAACATCTCAGTTACTGGAGGCTCGGCTATGATTCCCTTATCGGGTCGGGGGGGGGGCGGGCCCCGCCAGTATGTCCCAAGAGGTTCACTTCCCCTCTGCATTCAATGTGGTGGAGAGGGTTCTTTCGGTGTCGAAGCCTCTGACCATTTTGTCCCCGTACTCCGCCCAGACCCCCTTGGTTCAGAGTGCGGTTCCGACCGTCTTGCTATCTCAGGGACAGCCCATGGTTGCGATGCCCCACGAAGGTCTGGTTGGAACATCAAGAGGTTTGAGAGTCCTCCTCGGCACATGTCATTAGACTCCAGAGAGATCTAGTGAGACATCATGGAGTCTACCCCAGAGTCCATGTCGGTGGAGGACAAAAAGACTTTCTCCGCTCGAATGGCCACTCTAAAAGCAGTTGCCAACACGTCCATGTGACTGCTCTCTCATGCTACGGAGGGAGCCGCAAGGGTGGCCGGAACAGGCGTTGCTGTCAGGCATCATGCCTGGCTCCATTTGTGTTAATTTTTGGAGCCCTTCAAGGCGTCTTTCACCAATGCCCCTTGTAATGGTTCTTCCCTCTTCGGGAAGCTGGTGAATGAGACTTTGGTCCAGAGCGAGAAGGATGGGATGACACTGCTGTCAAGATCCACTTCTCTCCTCAAACAACCTTTTCCAGGAATCAGCGAGGAATGAAGATGTGCTTCTGAAAGTCTCTGGCATTTTCCTGGGATGCTCAGGATTCTCTATCCCCCAGAGGCAGAGGGGGTCAGAAGAAATGCTGCCCAAGAGGCATGAGGGGTCCTAGGAATTTTGGGTCCAGAGAACCTTTTTGGAGGGACCTGGGCAGCAGCCTTGAGGGGGTTCCCAACTGCTTATCTCTGGAGGCAGTCGGGGGTCGCCTGTCGCTACACCCGAAGGCATGGGAGTCAATTACAAAAGATTGCTGGGTGTTTCAAATCATATACAGAGGATATTTCATTCCATTCAAGGAACATCCCTGTCCGAACAAACTCCTCCCAGACATCTCACCTGCACAACAGGAGGAGGGAGTGCTAGAAATAGGAAAGCTGCTGAACAAACGAGTCATCCAAACTGTCCCCCCAGACCAGTCCGGATCCAGCGTTTACTCCCAAGTTCTTTTTAGTGCCAAAGAAAATGGGGGACCTCAGATCCATCTTGGATCAGTCCACATTGATCCTGTCAGTAACCAGGACAAAATTCCAGATGGTCACGCTTCAGTCTTTCCTGCCCTTTCTGCAGGGCACAGAAGATGTGCTCAATCGATCTCCAGGATGCGTAACTACCATGTCAAAATGGGCAGACGTTCCCGGAGGTTTCTTCTCTTCCGGCTGGGAGCCAATCACTACCAGTTCAGAGCCCCTCCCCTTTGGTCTCACCACAGCCCCCAAGGTGTTTACCAAAGTGATGGCAGTTGTAACAACTCACTTGAGGCTCCAGGGTATTCAGGTCTTTCCGTACCTGGCCAATTGGCTCTTTGCTGCCCCCTCAGAGCATCTACTGTCAGGCCAGGGATTACTTCATCCATTTAGTGAACAATTTGGTATTACCATCAGTATGAACAAATCTTCTGTAGAGCCGGTCCAGATTCTTGACTTTACTGGGGCACATTTGGACACACTTTAAATGAGGTTTTTTTTTTTGTTTTGTTTTGTTTTTTTAACCCTGGACAGGATGCACAGTTTAAGATTGCATGTCTTAGAAATTCTTCATGCTCAAGTCCCTACAGCCGCAGCAGTGCTCAGGGCATTAGGTTCCATGGCCACAATCATTCTCCTGCCATTGGCTTGCCTTCATATGAGAGTTCTTCAATGGACACTTGCGGTCTAGTGGTACCTGTTAGACATTCCTTTCATCATTCCAGTGAGAATCTCAAGGGCATGCAGGGACTCCCTTCAGTGGTGGATTTAATATCCTGATATCCTCAAGGGGACGTTCCTTTCACCCTGTTTTTCCCCAAAACAACATTGACCACCGACGCCTTCCAGCTAGGGTGGGAGGGCACTTCTCAGGAAGGATGGTCCAAGGCAAGTGGTTCTCTAAGACAGTTGCATGTCAGCGTTCTAGAGATGAGGGTGGATCTTATGGCATTACAGTCACTTCATGCCTATCTTCCTCTAGGGACAATTGCCATTCAGACAGACAATATGTCAGTAGTCTGGTACATCAACAAACAAAGGGGAACCAGATCTTATCCCCTCTGTCGAGAAGTCATGACAGTGTGGGAATGGGCAATCTCCACCACCCGCTTTCTAGTAGCAGCGCACATTCCAGGGCGGTCCAACATTTTACTGGACAGGCTCAGCAGATCAATTCTGATGCCTTACGAGTGGTCTCTGAATCCTTCAGTAGCGGAACAGATCTTTCTAAAGTGGGGTCAGCCGTGCTGTGATCTCTTCGCATCTCCTTCCAATGTGAAATGCAGTGAGTTTTTCGCTCGGAACCCCCCCCCCCCAGGAGAGGGAAGCCCCCAGAGATGCACTGATTCATGCTTATCCTCCACTCCTGCTTATGCCCATGTTTCTTCAAAAAGCTCGAAGGCTGGGAAGCACTGTTATCCTCATAGCCCCATTCTGGCCTCGCTAGGCTTGGTTCCTCTCACTATGACCTCACCTAGTTGTTCCTCTATGGACATTGGATCCAGTTCCGGATCTTCTTTCTCAACCCACAGGGATCCCTCACCCAGATCTGGACAGTCTGAAGCTTACAGCTTGGCTGCTCTGGTTCCTGTGATGATCAGGACTCCTGGATTGTCATCCCCTGTAAAGTCCATTTTGGTGGCGGCTCACAAATCCTCCACCAGAAAGGTGCATCATAGTAAATGGAGATGTTTTTCCATATGAGCCACTCAGCGGGCTTTGGATCCTTTCATGGCTCCTCTTTCTGTGGTCTTAGAATTTTTAGCCAGCATCTTCCATCGTTAAGGTGTAGCTGGAAGCTCTCTCTAATTTCCATGTGGGGGTGAATGTCTTCCCTGGCTTCTTCCAAACTTTAAGGCCTTCCATAAAGGGACCTTTTTACTTGGACATCTGGTTAAGGACCCTACACCTCCATGGGATTCTAACTTAGTGTTACAGGCATTAATTTCTGCACCCTTCAAACTGGCAGCATCGGTTGATCTTTAGTTTTTGACATGGAAAATGGTGTTCTTGGTGGCCGTTACCTCCGCCAGAAGAGTGTCAGAGCTTCAAGCTCTTTGTTAAGGTGCCTTACATGATCTTTCACAAGGATAGAGTGTTGTTGCATACTAATCCATCCTTTCTTCCTAAGGTGGCCTTGGAAGCTAGTATTAACCAGACGATAAATTTACCAGTTTTCTTCCCCAACTTCCAGAACAAAGGGGAATACAAGTTGCATCTGCTTGATGTTCATAGACAACTGAGATTTTATTTACATACGATACCCTTCGCAAATCTGATCAGCTGTTTGTGTCTTATGCTAAACCTTTTTTAGGCAAGCCAGTTTCCAAGGTAACAATTCCTCGATGGACTTCCTTGTGCATTGCTCGAGCCTATGAGGTGAAATGTAGGTCTCCTGCCAGGACAAGTGAAGGCAAACTCCACAGAATATGTGGTTATGTCAGCTGCCTTCTGGTCTAGGGTGTCTCTGAATGATATCTGCTCGGCAGCTACTTGGTCCTCATCTCATACCTTCATTTCTCATTACAAGTTGGATATTGTGTCTCAGAATAGAGTATCCTTTAGCTCTGTGGTGCTCCTGAATATCCTTCCATGAGGGCCCCCAGGAGTTTATGGTAGCTGGGGACTCTGTCCCACAGGTTGAAGATCAAATGAAGTAAACTACTTCAGATAAAGTAGTTATGTACCCACCAATAACATTCCATCTGAGTAGTTGTACTTCATTTGTCTTCAACCCCCCCCCTCCCCCTGACCTCATCATTGGTGCAGGCTGTGTTTAACTTTGTATAAAGTGTATGGCCCTTGACTCTGTCTAGGTCTGGGAGTGTCATGGAGAGTCCTGTTATGATAGCACGATATTGGGTCGGGTATATCACCTTTTAGGCAGCAAACTCGATCTGAAGTGAGACAGGGGCGTTGCGGGTAAGGGAAGGAGTCTGGAGCTCATATCCATAGCTGGAAAATGTGGCCGTGACGGATCCGATGTGGATCCAAAACCCACAGATTAAAGTCAAATGAAGTACAGATATTCAGATGGAAAGTTATGGTGAGTACTTAACTTTGTTTTTTACACTGGAAATTTGTTGCTTTCGAGAGTTTTTGCTGCATTAAAGCTCAGTTTGGAGAGACCCCTTTAGGAATCTCTCTCTCTCTCCATCTCTTGACTGCCGCAGTTCTTGCAGTCTGCTTTGTTATGGTATTTCTGGATGATTGGGACCATTAAAATGTCAACAGATTCTATTTAATCCCATATGTTCAAACTGACTTAGAGAAATAGGCCATCTCATGGATCTGATATGGTAACTCTCTACGGGTGCTCAATCTTTGATCTCCTTCCTTGCTGTCATAGTGCTCCTGTCTCCACCGCTGTGCCACAGATCTCATTTGTTTCTCTGAAGGATGGATTGGTTTCCAGGAGCTCAGATATCCTCTATTCCAGACACTTGTGTAGTCTTCTGTTACCCCTTTCCATATTTTTATAATTCACTTTTCCATACTTATCTTTAAAAAATCCTCCAAATGCTTCCTTAGCTCCTAAGATTGTCAAGTTTGGAGATTCCCACTTTTTTATTACCTAATAGTTACTGTTATAAGTCTTTAATAATATAGTAGTTTTCATAGAAAAGTATGCATTTTTCTACCTTGTTGAGAAACCTCTTAATTTTTTGTGATACCTCTTCAAAGGTATGATTACATCCCTATGTACGTGTGTGTGTGTGTGTGTGTGTGTAGATATATATATATATATATATATATATATATATATATGTATACACACACACTTATACATGCATACGCACACACAATGCAGCCACAAGATCCCATCCCTGGGTATCCATAATCTCTACTTATTGTGCTTGGGGGCCAGAACACCTTTCAATGTCTTGCAATGGTTGTAAGAGGTTTGGCTGTCATTCCTTAGGAATAGAGATGCAATTAAGTTTAAAAGGACTATTTCCCCTGAATGACAATAACAAGGAAAAAGATGAAGATGGTGACAAGGAGAACTCTGACAGAAGAGGGGGAAAAAAGCCAGAGGCACAGATGCATTGGCGCTAAAGGTGCCTCAGCTTTGACTCTCAACAGTCACTTTTAGTCCTGTTTGTGATAAGTTCATCTGCCCTACTGTGTCCCTTCCACAGAAACGACTGCAGTACCTGACAGGTCTCCAGAGAAATTTCCTAGTAAACATTCCTCTGAAAGGACTCTAGATTTCTCTCCTCCTACCTTCTGTCATCCTCATCCCTTGGGTCTACTAGGTCCTTCCCCAGCACATCTAAAAATGGATGAGGACAGGATGACAAGGACCTTCTTGATGTCTCATATTGAAATCTGAGTCATCCCATTCCCCCTGTCTCTAGAGCAGATAGTTGATCCACTTTCCCAGACGTTGTTTTGGCACAGATGATCCTCAAACTGATGTTTCTCTTAGAGCCTGTAAGGCTGGCTACAATCAACTTGAAGGTGTCAGTGCTGACATCACTACATCCAGCTTCCTGTACACAGAGACCTTCTGTGTCAGTGGAGTCTTGGAGTCAAAAACGTGATACCTCAACATCTACTCCCTCTTCTGTTCCATTTCATTTTGTGCCATTCTCAGTGTTTGAGTCATTGACATTTGAGAACTCTGCTCCTGTCTGTCAGAGCCACCTGGGTCATCAGTGTCCCCATCCTCTGTTTGTGAATATCCACTTTAGTGGGGACTGGTACAGCACCAACTCTGATGTCCCTGATATCAACGGACGTTAAGTGAACTTTTGAGGTGATGGTGAGGATGATCGCTTCCTCTCTACAGAAGACTGAAGAAGCTTCCTTGATGCCGACTACTATCCTTGGCACACTTCACTCTGTACATCAGCCCTTTCATCATCCTTCCCAGGAACAGAGTAGGCCTGAAGGCTTTATTTAGCCTCTTACTGAGGCTAAGGCAGACACTTCTGGGGATTCGGATGCCTCCACACTGGATTCTTCCTTAAAACAAATGTATAAAAAGAGGCACGTAGACTCCCCCATGGAGTTCCACTTAGAGACAGTGATTTTGATGAGGGGGGGGGGGGGGTTCTCCACTGTGTCCTACACAAGATGAGAAATTTAAGATACTAGATTTTATCTTGGTCCTCCGAATTCCCCTTCCCAAATGAAGCATTATTGATGCCTTCACATCTGCCTCTCTGTACCTTTTGGGTGATGCCCTCTGCTGACTGCTTGATTATAAGGAACCACCAAACACTGAACCCATGTCAGTTTGGATTTGTCAAGAGCAAGTTGTGCTTAGTCAGCCTCATTGATTTTTTTTTTTTTTTTTTTTTTGAAAAGGTCACCAAAGCAATGGTTTAAGGCAAAACAGTACACACTACATACTTTTAACTGGTCGAAGATTTTGACACAATTCTCTAGAAAAGCTAAATAAACTGACAAACCCCTATGTCACCCGCTGCGTTGCCAGTTGGTTCACAAATAGGACACAGGAAATCAGATTGTGAAATTACCTCCACAGTGAAATCCCCCAGGGTTCTATGCTTGGACATGTCCTGTTTGGCATCAACTCTTCTTTAATAAAAGCCAATACCAAAGGGCTCTGGCGGAATACGTTAGCAGATGACTGCATGCCAAGAGCAGTCATTGAATCCCCAAATGACTTGGCCATCCTGCCAGGAAGGTTTGTCTCAAATAACTGGTGCCAAATTATGGACTGAAACTAAATGCCAACAAATGCATTATTGTGTCCTTTGGGAAGCCATCTACCCCGGGTAACTAACACATTGACAAAAAGCCCATAAGTGTTGACTTATTTATTTGGGATTTAGATACTTAGGTGGGGAGTGCCCTAGCCTTTGACAAACATGTCCATTGTTGTAAGAAAGTCATTCTATGTTGCACAGCTTATAAACAAATTGCGTGTAGTTCTGGGGATGTCATTGTCCCGCTTTACTCAACCTTCATTAGGCTAGTCATTAAATATAATGCCCCTTTGGCATGTATGTGTCCAGACACATGAAACAGCTGGAATGCCCACAGTGGTACCTTACTTAAAGGATGCAAGGTCTAACCAACATGTCTTACGTAAACTAAATCAAAATCCTCCAATGCTACTCTTACTGGCAAGCATGGAAGGTTATTGATAAGTTTGGGGGAAAAGTATATGCTTCTGCAACTTTAAATTTTTAGAATTTTGAATTGCCAGGCTCAAATTAATGTTTAGTCCGAATAATTGTGAAAGTATGAGGTTTATTGTGAGGAAAAATGTGCTTTAAATAATTTGTTTTCCAGTGCACAAGTCATTACTCCTAATTTTTGGTGTGTATGTGACTCAGTTGATATTTCTTCTAGGGTTGTGGCCACTGGTGGTGTTTTAAGGAGGTTTGCTTGACTGCATTGTCAGAATCTCATAGATTGATGTAAAAAAATAAATTTTAAATTCTGTTTAGGATAGAGATTGGTTTGGTTCCTATATTGCAAAGGTTGTCAAACAGTGTGAAAGGGGTAATTTAATACAGTTTTTTCAGCCCTCTTTTTTCCAAATGTTCTAGAGGATTCTCTAACCGGTCATCCAATTTTGGCAAGAAAGTCTATTCCGCAAATTGCTGGTAAATAGATGTTTAAGAAGAAGTGGTAGGGATTCCAATAATAATTCAGCCCCCCCCCCCCAAAATAAAGGCCAGTCCTACAAGTCAGAATGACTGTTTAAGGGACTTTTTTTAAAACAAGAAACCTTTTTATTAAAGTATCACTTATGACATAGGCAATCATAATATATAAATGAAAACAAAGCATACTGATATAATCTTAGTTGCAAGCATTATACATCACAAACCATAGTGACATAATTTTAGTTGCAAACATTATACATCACTTATCTACCCGGTCATTGTCAAGTCAAACATTACATAGCTCATTCGAATCCTGCCTTCGTTTAAACCTCATTCATCTCCTGTATGTATTGTTCCCACAGTTCCCATTTTTTCTATGTAATTTGCTCCTACCCTTTTCTAAATATCCCAATTCCAGTTTTATCTCTTACTACTCACTTCTAGTATAGTTGGTTTAGACTTTGATTTCCATTTTCTAGTAATTGCTTTTTTGGCATCAACCAAAATTAGACTCAGCAAGGCCTTGCTATGTCTAGACAGTTCTGATCTTGTATCATAGCTCAAAATAATCATTTCACTAGATATACCGATGTGCTCACCCAGTATCTCTGGTAGAGAAGTCTGCAGGCATTCTTTAAAGTCTGCCAACTTATTACACTCCCAGAAAATATGTTCCCAATTACCTGTCTTCCCTGTCACACCTCAAGTAAATTTTTTGGAATTTAAATAAGTATTTTTATACCCCAGTAAACATTCCCAAGCAAAAATCCTAAATCATCTAGATTTTGTCGCATATTTGTGAGGCGTAAATATATCCCCCCATTGGATAAGCAATTCACAAAGAAATAATCTCCCTTCCCAATCCTGTGCTACTTCCTCTGATTCATTCTTATAGTTATGCAATATATTGTGCTCTATATTTTATATCATCTCCTTTCGGCTGTTCCCGTTAGGGGTCGCCACAGCAGATCACCTGTTTCCATTTCTTCCTGCCCTCTGCATCTTGCTCTGTCACACCAAGCACCTGCATGTCCTCTCTCACCACATCCATAAACCTTATCTTAGGCCTTCCTCTTTTCCTGTTACCTGTAGCTTCATCCTTAGCATATTTTTCCCAATATACTCAGCATCCCTCCTCAGCACATGTCCAAACCAACGTAATTGTGCTTCTCTGGCTTTATCTCCAAACTTTCCAATCTGGGCTGACCCTCTAATATATTTATTCCTAATCCTGTCCACCCTCGTCACACCCAGTGCAAATCTTAACATCTTTAATTCTTCCACATCCAACTCAAACTCTTGCCTTTTTGTCAATGCCACTGTCCCCATATAACATAGCTGGTCTCACTACCCTCTTGTAGACTTACCCTTTCACTCTTACAGGTACTAGTCTGTCACAAATCACTCCTGACACTCTTCTCTACCCACTCCATCCTGCCTGTACTCTCTTCTTCACTTCTCTTCCACACTCAGTTACTCTGAACTCTTGACCCCAAGTATTTAAACTCATCCACCTTCGCTACCTCTACTCCTTGCATCCTCACCATTCCTCTATCTTCCCTCTCATTCACACACACACATTCTGTCTTAGTGCTGCTGACCTTCATTCCTCTTCTCTCTAGAGCATATCTCCATCTCTCCAGGGTCTCCTCCACCTGTTCCCTACTCTCACTACAGATCACAATGTCGTCTGCAAACATCATAGTCCACGGGGACTCCTGTCTGGTGCATATATAAAATGTGAAGTTCTGTCTTGCCTTCATTCTCATTGATGGGTTCAGAGCCGATCCTCTGCTCCAACTCTGCTAAATGCTTAAGCTTGAGGTCTTCAAACAGCTCGTGGCCTACTCCCTATCCCATGATGCAATAGTGCTTCCCTCAGATCTCGTTTGCCACTGCAACAGATCGGGAGTTTGTCGAACAGCTCTGGCCAGTGTTGTCAAATTTTTTGATATTTGTCTAAAGATATTTTCATTCCTGTTTGTTAGGTTACAGTTAGCTACTTGAGACACTTGTCTCTTTTGTTAGTCTTTGTTAGAGTGCTTTTTTTCCGTTTCTTGAGGCCGTTTAGTTTTAGACCTTTTTTCTGTAAGTGAACTTTAATAGAGTTAGATTTACATAACTTGCTCCCTATCCTGTATATGTAGCCCAATTTTTTATTAGGGCATTAATATACATCTGCTTACTTGCAAATACCTTTTATTCAACCCTGTGGTTTTTATTAGTGTTGGATAATAGTTGTTGAACAGTTTGGTGTGTTTCATAGTTATAGTTATTATAGTTGGTCTTAGACCCACCTTTATTAGGGTTATTTTTTTATATAGATATCTGTGTGTTGTGTGATATGTATATACACACACACATATATGCATTTTTTCTTACATATAGAACTAGAGTCCGTTTTGCCTTGGGTAATTCTCAGTTGACAGAGTTATGTCTGAAAAAGTTACGTCTGGGTTTAAAAAATGTCTGAAATGTGGACAGAAGATGTCCGTTACAGATGGCCATACAAATTGTGTTTATTGTTTAGGTGAGCTTCACCTACAGGAAAATGGTGCCATCTGTCACTCTTTTAGCTCTCGCATTCTTCATGAACGGAAGAATAAACTTAAATGCAAGAGGTCTCTTCAAACCTACCAAACCTCCAAAAACTGGGTCTACAAGTTCATCGGAATCGGACCCAAAAAAGGGCTCATCGACTTCAAAAACAGCTAAATCTGCTAACTCTGCCACCTCGGTGCCTAAGCTTATGGAGTCGGAGGTAATTGTGGTTAGTGGGAGCCGGTCCCCAGCCTTGGAGCTGGTATCTCGCACTATAAAATCTCCTATCCTCCAGTTTGAGAAATCATCCATTGCTTCCTGGTCCTCAAGACTATTACTAGCCAAAATTCTTTTGGGTCCAACCATCAGGGCTTCAGAATCGACCCAGACTAAACCAGTTTCTTCGATTCCTCCTCTAATTCGACTCAAAGTTTTGGAGCAAGAGTATTCGGAACCGATGATTGTGGAACCGTCAGAGCAGACACCCATTGGGCTTTTGGTTCAGACTAATCTTTTCTGTACCCACCTTAGAGTCTAGGAGCCGACACTCACTGGTTAAGTCCAGAGAGGATAATCGTACCAATCTTTCAGTTCCGACTTTGCCTCTCGGGGCCTCAGCTTGGTTGAGCTTGGCACCTACCTCTGGCTCGGAGCACACGGTTTCAGTACTGCGGAGACTGCTGGTTCCTATGGATCCAGGCATCTCTTTGGACTTGAGCTGCAGGACTCTTGATGCCATGGGGAGAGTGTTGTCTCCTAGGGTACCCACGTCATCGGTACCAGCAATCTCCTCCCCTAAGTTCCTGTGTCTGTTTCTGCTTCACTGATCCTTCAGAAGCGTAGAGACCCAGAGTCTCCGGTCCCACCATCGGGTGAACCCTGATGTTCGTGTTACCCTGCTGCAGTCCTCACACTTGGGTTATCCTGCCGTCAGGCGGTCCCGCAGTCGGCCCGAATTCCAAAGTCTTCCGTCTGTTGCTGTCGCTTCTTCCCTGACGTCAGTACGCCAGGGGTGTATAAGAGGCATCTGACGCTATTTTCTCCAGTCTTTCTTGTCACGCGGTGCCCGAAGCAGAAGCAGTTCGCAAGTGCCGGTCGGCTGACACCTGAGATTTTCAATTTGAATTTCAGTCCGAAGTCTTCAATAAAGCTAAGTACCCGGTTGGGGAACATTTTCTTGCCTCAGTCCGATGTCAGAAAAAGTTAATTGCATTTCTTGTGGGAAGCAAATACCTCATAAGGACTTCCATTCCTATTGTATTCCTTGTCTAGGCCCAGACCACGACGTCACAGGTTGTCGGTTTTGCGCTATGTTTAATAAACGAACTATCAAACGCCATTTTGACTTTGCACGGCATTACTTTGGTAGGAAATTTAATTATATCATGCCGTCGGAGCAGCCGACTGCAGTTCATAAAAAACGCAAGGATAAGGACAGGCAGCCTAGGAATAAGCCAGACCCCGAGGCCTCAGCTGGGCCTGTCGCCAGTTCTCCGGTTTTCAGTGAGGCGCCTACGCAGCCCCTGACGACCGCAGAGCTGGAACCCCAGACAGCTGCCGACTCCCAAGCGGAGTCTACTAGGCCGACGCAGCCATCTACCGACACCGGAGCAGAATTAGTCACCAGTGCAGAGGAAACACCTTCAGTTGCAGAAGGTGTCTTCAGACTGACTACACTCACCATTAAATCTTATACTTAGCTTAAAACTCCTTTAAAACCTAAGAAAACTCTTCATCAGTCTACAGGTCAAGGCCCCATGCCTAAGAAACAGATGCTTAAGATGGCTGAAGATTTAATTACCCTTATCAGGGGTTCCCATCCCCCTCCTGATAAAAGACCAAGACAAGAGGAGGATTCCGCATCCTCTGACCAGGTTTCCCTCTCCTCAGATTCTTCTGAGGAGCAGGATTACACTTTTCCACCTTATGAGGATTCTGACGCTGAAGACTCTATTCCCTCAGCATCTCCCCCTGAAGACTACTCCTTTGGGGAAACATTACATACTATGAGGGAACATTTCCACTGGGAAGACCAGGATTACTCAGATTCTAAGAAAAGGCTCCGAGAGTTCCTTTTATTACCCCAGCACAGACCTCTTGCTATCCCTCCTGTTTTAGATATTGTGGATGATGTCTACTTGGAGTTTAGTTTAAATCCAGACTCTCTACCTCCTGCTCCAGCCAAACCGGACAGATACTACAGAGTACCTGACTCTCACAAATTCCTTTATAAAAGCCCTGTAGCTGACCCAGGAACCATATCCCAGGGTCTTAAGGGAGCAAAAGCTTTTATGGCTAAAAATCATTTGCCCTCTGAAAGAGATTCCAGAGCCCTAGATAGATGGGGAAAGAAAATATACACCTCTGCAACTCTGGCTATGAGAGCATTAAATTGCCAGTTTCACATGTTGAAATATCAACAATTCGTGAAGTCTCAGTTAAAACAAAAATGAGCACACATTCAGAACAGCCTGAATTCAAGGAAATGCAGGATCTGTTGCATGCAGCTGAACAGGTGGGCAAGCATACTTTACAATGCAGATTTGATTCACTGCAAGATTCCTGTAGAGCAGCTGTTACTGGCTCTGTCATTCGTAGACATGCTTGGTTAAAAGAGCAAACCCTCCCTGACCATGTTAAAGCAAAATTATTAGATGCATCTTTACAACAGGATGTATTATTTGGTGTCAAAGCAGAAGAGGTTTTAAAGAAAATGGAGGATAAGGCTAAATCTATGCAAACGGTCAAGGATTTCTTGCAGGTACAACCCCCTCGCTTCAGCAGAAATTGGCCAACAAAAATTGGTCCTTTCCAGCTTCAGACAGATCACAGAGGGGCAAATTCAGATGCCCAAGGGGCAGAGGTCAGTCACAGGGCCCTTGCAAACCTCGCCAATGGGGTTCTGCTACCCAGAAAGGAGGAGAAGACAGGCCCCAAGCTAGCAGAAGGCAGACACAATGACTCTATCCTCAAACTACCAAGCAAATCTCTCCTGGCAACACCCCTGGGAGGAAAACTAGCATTTTTTGCAGACAACTGGCACATCATCACAAGACAAATGGGTTCTAAACGTTGTCTCTCAAGGATACAGACTCCACTTTCATACCTTACCAAGGATCAAAGGAATGCCAAACCTGCCACCAAATCAATGGGCAGAGGCACAAAAACAAATTACAGCTCTCATGAACATGAGAGCCATTCAACAGGTACCTACACAGGAGCAAGGACAAGGAATTTTACTCAAGACTCTTCCTAGTTCCAAGAAAGGACAAAGCATGGAGACCAGTTCTGGATCTTTCAATTCTGAACACCTATCTGCAAGTACCAAAATTCAAGATGCTAACACTACAGCAGCTTTTTCCCATGCTAGGCAAGAATGCTTGGCTAGTCACTTTGGACCTCAAGGATGCATACCTGCATGTCCCTATCAGACAAAATTGCAGAAGATACCTCCGCTTCATTGCAGGTTCAACGCATTGAAAGCATCACAGCAAGTACAAACATACCGGTTTCGGCTGGTACATTACACAGCCTTCATCAGTGTATAAAAAAACAATTACAAGCTGTTTAAATATACAATCAGAGAGTACCATTGGTGGAGTGCTTATAAATATTCATTAAGCCCTGGGGGAAAAAGACCACCCAGTTTAATTATCCACTTTTTTTCTTTACAGTTTAAAATACTGTGCCAACCAGTTTTGTTTCTTCGATCACCTTGTATAACATCAATAATAGTGAACAAAAATTTGGCAGTTGGATGTGTCAGCTGGTGTTTGTATAAGGCGTTGGTCATCTTCTTTTGTTTAATGTTACTGTAATGTTCTGAGATGCGTAACCTAATGCACCTAGAAGTTTGTCCAATGTAGAATGCACCACAATTACATGTGGCCAAATAAATGGCCCAATCACTACTACAATTGACAAAAATGTTTAAATCAAAAACCTTGGCACAATTTCTACTGGAAAACTCCTTGGTGGTGCATATATATTTACAATTTACACAGTGGCCACAAGGGAAACAACCACGCAAACTATCACCAGAAATGGTTGTCTGGATCATATCACTCAACTTATGATCCCAGTTGGTATTTCGTCCATAAGTTGTATTAAGTCCCAATTCATCAGAGCAAAACGTATCTGTTCACAACAATCCACCTACTGTATTAGCCAAAATGATCTTACACAAAGATTTAAACAAAGGGGCTATAAGGATGGAACCATTGCAGTTGCAAAAGGTCAGGTCAATAATATGGAACGTATTGATTTGCTCCACTACAAGGATAAGTCTAATACACCATCCCAACCACTTGGACTTACTACAACTTATGGACGAAATACCAACTGTTTATCTAAGATTGTGCAGCGACATTGGAATATCTTAGTGTGACCCAGAAATTGCTAAGATTATTCCTGACAAATGTATGTTCTCTTATAGGAATGGTAAAAGTCTGAAATCTTATTTTAACCATTACAAAACCAGGGATCATAAGTTGAGTGATATGATCCAGACAACCATTTCTGGTGATAGTTTGCGTGGTTGTTTCCCTTGTGGCCACTGTGTAAATTGTAAATATATATGCACCACCAAGGAGTTTTCCAGTAGAAATTGTGCCAAGGTTTTTGATTTAAACATTTTTGTCAATTGTAGTAGTGATTGGGCCATTTATTTGGCCACATGTAATTGTGGTGCATTCTACATTGGACAAACTTCTAGGTGCATTAGGTTACGCATCTCAGAACATTACAGTAACATTAAACAAAAGAAGATGACCAACGCCTTATACAAACACCAGCTGACACATCCAACTGCCAAATTTTTGTTCACTATTATTGATGTTATACAAGGTGATCGAAGAAACAAAACTGGTTGGCACAGTATTTTAAACTGTAAAGAAAAAAAGTGGATAATTTAAACTGGGTGGTCTTTCTCCCCCAGGGCTTAATGAATATTTATAAGCACTCCACCAATGGTACTCTCTGATTGTATATTTAAACAGCTTGTAATGTAATTGTTTTTTTATACACTGATGAAGGCTGTGTAATGTACCAGCCGAAACCGGTATGTTTGTACTTGCTGTGATGCTTTAAATTTAATATATCTATTTCAGTCACCTTTTGCTGGCTCCAATCTTTTTGACTCTTCTGGTTCACGTTTGGGGGCCGTGCAGGAGGACGTTTTTTTTTTTTTTTTTTTTAGGTTCAACGCATTATCAATTCTCTGCACTGCCCTTTGGCTTATCTACTGAGCCCAGGGTCTTCACAAAATGCCTGGCACCAGTAATTGAATACTGCAGACTAAGGAATTCAAATATACCCATACCTGGACGACTGTCTTATTCAAGCAGTAAGCAAGGACATTCTTTTACAGCATCTGGCATTTGTCAAACACCTTCTAAGTTGCATAGGGTACACAGTAAACGAAAAGAAATCAAAACTAGTGCCCTCACAAAGCATAATACTCATGGGTGCCAGCTTGAATACAATGGCCAGATGGCATGAGGCCAGACCAAACTACAGCTGTTTCAGTATTTCAAAATAATGGCAACAAAGACCCAACTCCCTGCAAGAAAAATTCTGCAGGCCTTGGGATTCATGGCATCTTGCATACTACTAATAACATTTGCAAAACTGCATATGAGGAAATTACAATGGTACCTGAAAAGTGTATGGACTCAGCACAGCCACAGCTTGGAAACAATGACTCCACTCATTCCTTGCCTTCAGCAGGAGTTTCTGTGGTGGGCACAGGCATGTCTCCTCAACAAGGGTCAGCCTTTCACCTTACCCACAGCCAGGCAAACTATGACAACAGATGCATCGGACTATGCCTGGGGAGCACACATGGCAAGACCGTGCAGATCAGAGACACCTGCACATCAATCAAAAAGAAATGCTAGCAGTGCAGAATGCCCTAACAGCTTTCAAGGACCTTCTACACCCAGGACAACTACTAATAAGGACAGACAACATCACAGTAATGTGGTACATAAGCAAGGGGGCACACATTCCTACCCTCTATGCAGGCAAGCAATGACCTTGTGGAACACTGCACTGTCTTACCAGGTTCAATTACAAGCACAATTCCTGCCAGGAAAGAAAAAAAACACATTGGCAGACGACCTAAGCAGAAACATCATGGATCCACACGAATGGAAACTACATCCACAAGTATGCAATGATAGCTCAAAAATGGGGACGCTTAGACATAGATCTGTTTGCAAGCCCCCACAACCACCAACTACAAAAATTTTGCAAAAGGACCTTCCATCCACTAGCTTGGAAAGTGGACACCCTCTCATTCAGTTGGAAAACATTAACAGTATATGCCTTCTCTCCACTGCCTCTTCTAGCAAAGGTACTGCTGAAAGTCAGATTAGAGAGGCCACAGATGATTCTCGTTGCACCAGACTGGCCACGCCAACACTGGTATCCAATTTTAAGGAACATGGCCCAGGGCCCACCATGGATTTTACCACAAATTTCTCACCTGCTCACCCAGCGAGACCATCTGATTCTACACAGCCAGCTCAAGGCTTTAAACCTGGCTGCATGGCAAATTATCTAAACCAGCCAACAACTTTATCCAAAGCTGTTATGGATGTCATTCTGGAGGCCAGGAGGCCCAGCACCAGGAAAACCTATTCAGACAAATGGAAAAGATTTTGCGCCTGGAACCAGGCTAAAGGCTTAAATCCCCTGGAGCCGAACATTCCTCAGATTCTACAATATTTAACCGAGATGTTACACAAAGGACTTTCCTTTTCATCTACTAAGATTCACGCCTCAGCAATTTCAGCTCATTACAGCACGGATCCTCCTTTGTTTTCACATCAACTCCTAAGACAGTACCTCAGAGAGGCTAAGAACTTAAGACCGCCAAGGAAAGCTCAAACACCTACTTGGGATCTCAACGTTGTCCTGGAAAAGCTTACAGTGCCGCCCTTTGAACCAGCTTTCTCAACTGATTTAAAGTTTATTTCATGGAAAACTGCCCTACTACTAGCAATAACCTCAGCTAGAAGAGTCTCAGAGCTACAGGCACTAATGGCAGTGGAACCTTTCCTCATTTTCCATCAAGTCATAATTTCTCTGTGAACTAATCCTTCCTTTATGCCAAAGGTGGTATCCAGTGTGGCCCAAAACCAAACCATTCACTTGCCCACCTTCTTCCCAAATCCCCAAAACAAAGGAGAAGGACTCCTGCACTCTTTGGATATTCACAGGCAATTACGTTACTACTTGGATAAAACTAAGGCTTTCAGAACAGACCATTTCTAAATAGATAGGACATTGCATACGTTTCTACTACACACATGGGGAACCAGTACCTACTTACATTAGGTTCCACTCTACCAGGGCTACAGCTACATCAGCAGCCTTTCTCAGGGGAGTGCCAACCAAGGATATTCTGGAAGCTGCTACTTGGAGTTCAGGGCACACCATCACCAAACACTATCACTTACCTCTTTACTCTAAGACTAGAGCTGGTTTTGCCACTGCAGTTTTGCAAGGCCTACTAGCTTCTTCTAACCCTGTTTGACTCCACCTCCCCCCCCTTAGCTTTGGGATTCAACCCAAGTGTGATGACTGCAGCAGGGTAACACAATGAACATAGTACAGTTTTGTACCTACCATAAAAGTAGATGTTAGAGTGTTCACCCTGCTGCAGTCCCCTAAGGGTTTTGTTTTATATATATATATATATATATATATATATATATATATATATATATATATTGCCTGCCTTTTGGGGGCACCTGACATCTGGGGCAAGAAAAACTGAAGAAAATGGCGTCGGATGCCTCTTATACACCCCTGGGGCACTGACATCAGGGAAGAAGCGACTGCAACTGACACCGGACCAAGACTTTGGAATTCGGGCCGACTGCGGGACCGCCTGACGGCAGGATAACCTAAGTGTGATGACTGCAGCATGGTGAACACTCGAACATCTACATTTATGGTAGGTACAAAACTGTGCTTTCTTCTGGGACCTCCCCCAGAAGTTCCCTCTGAGGAGCTTCCCAGGAAGAGAACTTGCAAGAGGAAGCATCTGGATTCCCCACAGGAATCCATCACATCATATACCGACTTAGATGAGTCAGTAGGGTCCCCATGATCCCCCTCTGAAGATATCTCTTTTGGTGATGTCTTAGAAATCCTAAAACAGAGGGGTGGCTGGAATCCCCTTAACCCTACTGATGATGAGTCAGTACTCCTGAAGGCTTTCAGGTCTCAACCCTCCACCTCTTGGGTGACTCTGCCTTTCGAGGAGTTGATGGACCTTCTCTCAAAAGGCGTGGGAGTCCCCAGATACCACAGAACCAATCCCATGGAGGCCAAATAAAGTTATGATGTCACCTCAGGACAAGGCTTTCCTTACCAAAGGAGTACCAGTTGATGCTATGGTGGTGGCGGCGGCCACTAAGAAGGAGCTATCGGAGACCTCCATATCTGTTCATCCTCCTAATAGAGATTCTAGGACAGATATGGAAAGCGCTTGTTTAGTTCAGCGGCCTTTACTCTTCGATCCCTGAACTATCTCACAGACTTGACCAGACTACACAGAGATCTCCTTAAGGAGTTAGGAGATGCTCTACAGGGTGCGGTAGCTGTGGATGGTCTCAGATAAGGTAACCTCCCAGCTTACTACCCTAAATTCGCTTATAAACTCTTCCACGCGTCTGATTTCATATGCAGCAGATGGAACGAGTCAGGCAGCAGGTACAGGAATTGCTCTTAGGAGACACTCCTGGATGCTCTTATGTTCCTTTGCGGAGCCCTACAAGGTCATCCTTTGTAAGCAACCCCTTTGATGATTCATCACTTGAAGGGAGACACTTACCACATTTGAACAAGATGGAAAGACTGTTTGCCATAGGAGTCCGTTTTTCCATTCCTACCAGACCTTATCCTAAAGGTCGGAAAAGTGGAAAAATGTGGTTCCGTAAGCCCAAGGAGCTTTCTTTGACACACTTGGTGAAACCCCCTCTAGAGGCAGAGGAGGTGGCAATAATGGGAGATGCCATCCACGTGGCAGAGGGGGCTTGCAGAACCAGGGTGACAGGGAACAATTCTTTGGCAAGCCCTACCAGCGCTCATGAAAGGAGGCCTTGCCTATCCATCTCTGGAGCCAGTTGAGGGATGCTTATCTTTTTACCCAGACACCAAGCTTAAAATCAGAAAAGATCGGTGAGTACAAAGCATAATATCCAGGGGATACACTATTCCATTTACTACCGCTCCACCCTCTGTGAAAAATAAATCCCAGATGTTCCACCAATCACAGGGAACAGGCAACCAAAGAGATTACAAGGTTGCTAGAAAAAGTCATCCAACCAGTCCCAGCTGACCAGAGAGAATGCAGAACTTACTCAAGGTTCTTTTTAGTTCCAAAGAAAACAGTGGACTGGAGACCAATTTTGGATCTCAGCAAGTTTAAAACAAAATCTGTCAAGAAAACAAAGTTTCGGATGGTCATGCTACAGTCTATACTTCCTTTTCTAGAAAGACGACTGGATGTGCTCAATAGATCTCCAGGATGCGTACTACCATATAAAGATGGACAGAACATCCAGGGATCACCTGCACTTATGGCTGGGAGCCAGTCACTTTCAGTTTTGGGCTCTGCCCTTCGGTCTAACTACAGCTCCCAGAGTGTTCACCAAATGCATGGCAGTAGTCGTGGCTCACCTGAGGTGGTTAAGATACCAGGTGTTTCCATATTTAGACTGACTCCTCACCGCCACCATGAAGCATCAACTCATACACGCAAGGGAGACAACCTTAGATCTTTGCAGTCATTTGGAGATTACTATAAACTGGGACAAATCTGTTTTACAGTCATCCAAACATACCATCTTGATTGGAGCAGATCTCGACACAGTTTCCATGACCATAAAACTTCCGATGGAAAGAGTGGTGACCTTTAACAACAAATTCTGAATCTCATCCCCAAACAGAGAGCCCCAGTTTCAGTAGTGCTCAAATTACTAGGGACCATGGCAGCAGCCATCATTGCCATTCCATTAGGCCGAATGCACATGAGGATACTGCAATGGCGGGTTTTCACACAATGGTCTCATCTGGAGCTTCCAGTGTCCCACCACATCATAACAAAGTCATGCAAGAAGGATGATCTTGGGTGGCTGACCTCTGCTCAAGTGAAAATAGGACATCCCTTTGTTCTTCCAACCCCGGTTGCCACTGTGACCACGGGCACCTCCCTGATGGGAGGGACATTTTCAGGGAAGAACAGCCCAAGGTACATGGGAGAATTACGAGGCTCATTTACATATCAATGTCCTAGAGATGAGAGTGGTACTTAGTGTTGCAATCCTTTCAAAACTTTCTACCTCTAGGGACTATTGCAATACAGACGGACAATATGTCAGTGGTCTGTTACGTAAACAAACAGGGAGGAACCGGATCATACACCTTATGCCAAGAGGCCTTGAGAATATGGCACTGGGCAATTTCCACCCAGTGCTTTCTGATAGCAATGCACATTCTGGGGAGGTTCAATGTGATGTTGCACAAATTGAGCAGAGCAGTACTGTCTCCTCACGAGTGGTCCCTGAAAAGTAGTAGTGGAAAGGATATTCCGCAGATGAGGCCAGACTTGCTGTGACCCCTTTGCTACCCCTGCCAGCACCAAATGCAGCAACTACTTTGCCCTGATCCCCAACTCGGGAGATGCCCCAGGGGATGCACTTGTACACAGTTGGCCCCTGGGACTTCTTTATGCTTTTCTCCCGTTTCCTCTGATACCCAAATTCTTACAGAAAGCCAGCACTCTGGGAAGGATCATTATTTTGATATCCCCTTAATGGCCTTGTCAAACTTGGTTCCCCTTTCTGCAGCCTCATCTACTGGAAGAACCATGGTTCCTGGATCCAGTTCCAGATCTTCTGATGCATTCATCAGGGGTTCTTCATCCTGCAATTCATACCCTAAAATTGAAAGCTTGGCTTCTCCAGTTCCATGAATAGCCAGGTTCCGCAAGTTATCACCTGCAGCACAGAACATCCTAATTTCTTCTCAAATCTTCTACTAAGAAAACTATACCTTAGCAAGTGGAAAAGATCTTCTATATAAGCATCAGATAATGTTGATCCATGTATGGCTTAGATTTCTTCCATTCTAGAGTTTGACTAAATTGTTGCGTGATGGAGCAGCAGCAGCAACCCTTAGAGCTCAATTGGCAGCAATCTCTAATTTTCATATTGGTCATCAACAGACTCCCATCATGTCACATAGACTTTCAAAACATTTCTTAAGGGGACTATTCACTTGAGACCACATATTAGAACCCCATCTGCTCCATGGAATCTTAATTTTGTGCTTTCAAGGATCATTTTACCCCCCTTTGGGCCTGCATCATCCTGTGATTTAAAATACCTATCATGGAAGACCATTTTCTTATTAGCTATTGCTTCCATCCGAAGAATTTCGGAACTGCATGCCTTGTCCATCAAAGTCCCATACTTGATTTTTCATAATAGAGCGACTCTGAGAACAAATCCTTCATTCCCACCTAAGGTTTGTTCTGAAACAAATCTCAACCAGACTATAGAATTACCTGTGTTTTTTCCCAAATGTACAAACAAAATGTAACAGTTTGCACAAATTCGATGTCAATAGGCAACTTAGATTATATCTAGCCAGAACTAAGGACTTCAGAAAATCAGACAAACTTTCTCCTTTTCAGATTCAAAGAAGGGTACTCCTCTTGTTAAAACCACATTATCAGAATGGTTGTCAGACTGTATTGCTTTCACATGCAGCTTTTTCCAGACTACATTAAATCATAAAGTCAAGGCTCAGTCAACCAGGGCAATTTCCACTTCTTCAGCCTTTGTGGCACGGCTGCCTATAGATTCTATTTGTGCAGCAGCCACATGGTCCTCACCTCATACCTTTATCACTTATTACAAATTGGATAAGGCCTTTAGGGACAAGGCCTCTCTTGGTTCTTTGGTTCTGAGGAATATACTCTCATGAGCCACCCAAGGAGATGGTGCTTGGGACGCTTACCCATCAGTGAGAATGAAGGCGAGATAGAGCAACTTCACATTAAGAAGTTATGTACTTAACATAACGTTCCATGCAAGTTGTTCATCTCGCCTTCATTCTTGTGTCCCACCCACCAACTCCCTTCCTTTAAAGTCTTGAGGGCCAGGAAGTTCCAACAAGTCCTAGTGATATTTTGTCCTTGTCTATTGTATTCTTATTTCAATGCCTATAATCTTTAGTTATCAGTATGATTGGGCAAATAAAATCTGAGGGAAGCAGTATTTCATCATGGGATATGGAGTAGGCCACGAGCTGTTTGAAGACCTCGAGCTTTAGCATTTGACTGAGTTGGAGCCAAAGATAGTGTCCGAACCCATCAGTGAGAATGAAGGCAAGATGAACAGCTCACATGGAAGGTTAATGGTAAGTACATAACTTCTTATTTTATAGTAATTATTCCTTTTCTACTAAAAACTCTACCAGTGCTGGTCTTTCATTTAGGACCCCCCCCTATTTATTTCTCTTTGCTTATACTTTGATATCTATCCTTGGTAGGAAAGGTGATCTCTAGCCTGCAGTCAAAATAAATTCTTGACTTCTTCCCATTCTATTACTTGTTACCTCTTTATCTGCTCCCAGTACCTTGGTTCTTTTGCTAGTTTTCTCCAATAAATTCCAGCCCCCTCTTGCCTATTGTCTGTATCCCTAATTGCAGTCCTCTCTTTCAGCATAATCTCCTTTCTCCATTCCCATGTAGGCTTAGTTCTTAGAATACTTTCTGCTACTTTATAAATGTAATATTCTGTATGACTATAGTTATTTTCCTTAATGATCTGCAGCCAAAATCCATTCTGTCCTTGTTTCTTGAGCTCCTCCCATTTCATCTTCATCATCAGCCATTTCCACTATTCATTAGAGGATCTGAAGTAGGTGACTTCATTTGATCATCACCCTGTGGGATGTCTGATCCGCACCAGATCTGAGATGGCAGCTTCAACATCTGATCTGAGCTCCAAGCTCCTCCCCTTACCCACAATACCCATCCATCTCCTTCCTTCCCTCAGATCTCATTTGCCGCGACTTTGCCAAGTAGCGTGGTGTTAGAGCTCCAGGAGTGGTAGTTTCTTTTTTTCGGCTTTTTTGGGTGTTAGTGTTACTGTTAGTTCAGGCAGGTCCTCTTTTCCCATTGCTTACCTCCCCTTCGTTTTGCATCACGTGATTGTTGTAAAAAAAAAAAAAAATGTTTTTTGTCTGTAGCAGTTAGAGTAGGCCTTCCCTCCCTTTCCCTTCCTTGTTAGTGAGTTCTGTGCAAATGCTGTTGTCGGATAGGTTAAGGCTTGGTACCTTGTACCTTTATTTTGTTGACACGGCAGAGCAGCAAGCAAACCTGGTCTTCTGAAAGTTTTTATTTTTTTATTTCTTTTTTATTTAACATTTGTTGACCGGGAAAGTCCGACTAGGTTCCACAGATCCTGTTTTCAGTGGAGGCCCGGGGAGAAACACTCCAGAAGCATGTCTTTAGAAATTGCACAGTGTGTGGCCATAAGTTGTCCCTGGCTGATGGCCTCACACTGTGTGGTGTGTTTGGGGGCAGCCCATCTTTCCATGGACTGCCCTATTTGTGCTGGGTTCAACCCCAGGGCCCTGAAGGATTGCAGGGTGAAATTGATCCGTAAAGGACTTCTCCCTTCCATGGAGGCGGCTGCCTCCACTTTTATTATGGTCACGGCCGTGACCGCTTCTTCAGCCACTGTTTCTTCTACTCCTTCCCAGGCTGGGTCTCAGCCTCCAGTACAAAGGCCTGGGAACAGGTAGTTGTCAGACCTCAGCTCTGCTCGCCCAGATTCTCACCGGAGGAGCTTAGACCTTTTTCCAGGGCCCTCCGCACATCGACCCTCCCGGTCAGCGTCTATGGTCTTGGCGCATTCCACCAGATGTTTGAGGCAGACATGGACAAATGATGCAAAGATTAATTCGTACCCAGATTCAGATGGGGGTCTTGCCAGCCCCTTCACCCTTTGGAGGGAGGAGCTCATTTCTCTTTTTTGCCCTGTTATCTCCTCCTCCGGTCCGACCCTCTGTATCGGAGTTTTTGGATCTGAGAGGCCCCAGAGTCAGGGGGTCAGCACAGATAGTACTGAGTACCTTCACACCAGCCATTACGTTGAGCGCGTCAGATCCAGCTGGTTCGGACCCGAGCTGCTCTTGGAGCCGAAGCCTGGACGTTGGATCCGAGGGTTTGGGTTTTTCTCCTTTGGCGCCGACATCTGGTCAGGGCCCTCCCCTCTGCATCTCTGCTTCGTCAGGCTTGGCTCCGATCCCCATGTAGGATCCGGGGAGAGCAGCCTCCTTATTAGTTTCCCAGGAGCCCCGCTCTCCCTCTGCTTTTGACGTGGTGGAGAGGGTTTCTCCACTGGATCGAGGCCCCTGACCATATCCTCAAATTCTGCCCCAACTCCCTTGCCTCTAGGTGCATTTTCAGCCATTTTTCCCATGCAGGGACAGCCCATCCTCTATGTTCCCCCAGACGGTTCCCTCTGAGGAACCACAGGTAGTTTACGGGCCCTCTCTACAGAGTCCCACCGAAGAGATTCCTCGCAAATTAATGTGTAAAAGGAGGCACTTCGACTCCTCTCCAGAGTCCCTCACTGAGACTACCCATTTGGAGGAAGGGGAAGTCTCCCCCAGATCACCCCCTGACGATGGTTCCTTTGGAGACATCATGGAAATCCTGTGCCAGCGGGAGGGTAGATCTGCCCCCAAGCCTTTCTCGGACGAGTCGATATTTCTAGAGGCCTTCAGCACGGGCCCATCTACCTCCTGGGCGTCCCCCCCCCCCTTGCGGATCTCTTGGTGGAACTTATTACCACCAGGGCATGGAAGGAGCCAGACACTGTGAAGCCAATCTCCAAGCGACCTGACAAATTCCTGAGCCCTCCTGTAGACAGACCTAGTTGGAACAAGGGGTCCCCAGTGGACGCTATGGTGGTAGCAGCTGCCACTAAGAAAGAACTAGCCCAGTAAAGTTCTAAGGTCCATCCCCCCAGCCGAGAGTCCAGGATGATGCATAGTCTGGGAAAGCGGACTTGTGCTTCAGCTACCTTTTCTATAAGGGCGTTGAATTATTTGGCACACGTAACTCAACTACAGCGAGGCCTGGTTAAGGACTTCACCGAGTCTCCCCCGGAGACCATGTCACTGGAGAATAAATGCATTTTCTCCACGCGAATGGCCACTCTGAGGTTTCTAATATGTTCATGTGCCTCCTTTCGCATGCCACTGAAGGAGCAGCAAGGGCGGCCTGGTCTGGCGTTGCCATGAGGCGACATGCCTGGCTCAGACTGTCAGTTCACAGAAGCCTTTGAGGTGTCTTTTGTGACTGCCCCTTACAGTGGCTCTTCCTTGTTTGGGAAGACGGTTCGTGAGACATTGGTCCAGACTGAAAAGGATGGGAAGACACTGTCTGCCATTGGGATCCACTTCTCTAATCCCCAAAGATCCTTTTCCAGGAATCAGCAGGGGCAGAAGATGATGTGGTTCCGAAAGTCTCAGTATTCCTGGGACACTCAGGACTCCTCTTCCCCTAGAAGCAGAGGGGGACAAGACAGACACCGGCCCAGAGACTGGGTGGTGGGGTTCCGAGAAATTTCAGGTCTTGAGAACTGTTCTCAGACAGGCCCACGCAGCAGTCCTGAAAGGTTGCCCAACTGCTCTGGAGGCAGTCAGGGGTCGCCTTTCGATGCACCTGATGGCATGGGAGTCTGTGTCATCAGACCATTGGGTGCTTCAAAAAATATCCAGAGGTTATACCATCCCCTTTGTGGTTCCTCCCATCCCCCCAAAACACCTCCCAGACATTCTACCCATGCAAAGGGAGGTAGCAGCACTCAAAATAGAAAAGCTGCTAAGAAAACGAATCATCCAGCCCGTTCCCCAAGATCCGTCTGGATCAGGCATTTATTCCTGGTTCTTTTTAGTGCCAAAAAGACTGGGGACTTAAGTCCTATTCTGGACTTTTCCACCCCAAACCTGTCTGTTGCCAAAGAGAAGATCCGGATGGTCACTCTACATACCATTTTGCCTTATCTGCAGGAGAACGACTGGATGTGCTCAATAGTTCTCCAGGACACTGACTATCATATAAAGATGCACAGATGCTCCAGGAGGTTCCTCCGCTTTTGGCTAGGGGCCAGTCACTATAAATTCTGAGCCCTACCCTTCAGTCTCACCACAGCCCACAGGATGTTCGCCAAGGTCATGGCAGTAGTAGCGGCTCACCTAAGGCTTCAGGGGATACAGGTCTACCCATAACTGGACGATTGGCTCCTTGCCGCTCCCACCAGGCATCAACTTAGTCAGGCCAGGGACTATTTAATGAAACTGTCAGACTTGCTGGGGATTACAGTCAACATATCCAAGTCTTCTATAGACCTTGTACAGGTCTTAGACTACATAGAAGCGAAATTAGGTATGTTACAAACCAAGGTCTTTCTAACTCCAGAGAGAATTCGAAACTTATGACTTTGTGTCAGGGATCCCTCAGTCTCATCTTCCTCTAGCCGAGACAGTTTTACAAGCCCTAGGTTCCATGGCAGCTACCATTACTCTTCTCCCCTGTGCTCATCTGCATATGCAGTACTACAGTGGACATAGTGGTTCAATGGTCATTATTGGATCTACCATTGACTCATCCTATTCACATAAGCAACGCTTGCAGGCAGTCCCTCTTCTGGTGGATGCACTCCTCTGATCTAATCGAGGGACGAACTTTTATAGCAGCCCCTCCCCAAGCCACTGTGACCACGGACGCCTCCCAACTAAGGCGGGGGGCATTGTTCGGGCAGGACAGTCCAAGGCATGTGGTCCCTGATCGAGACCAAATTGCATATCAGCGTTCTAGAGATGAGGGTGGTCTTGTTAGCATTGCAGGCCTTCATTACTCTGGGAACTATTGCAATTCAGACGGACAACATGTCAGTGGTGTAGTACATCAACACACGGGGAGGGGAACCAGATCTCATCTTTGTTATGAGGTCATGAGAATGTGGGAATGGGCCATCTCCACCAACCGTTTTCTGGTAGCAACACACATTCCGGGTCGATTCAACATTCTGGCGGAGACAATGAGCTGAACTATCCTGGTGCCTTACGAGTGGTCTCTGAATCCTTCTGTAGAGGAGCAGATCTTCCTTGAGTGGTGTCGGCCTTCCTGCAATCTCTGCATCTCCTTCCAACGTGAAGTGCAGCGAGTTTTTCGCTCTGATCCCCCCACTGGGGGAATCCCCCAGGGATGCCCTGGTCCATGCTTGGCCTCCCTGGCATCTTTATGCTTATCCCCCTTTACCTCTCATGGCAAAATTGCTCCAGAAGGCCCGTCGGATGGGGAGCAGAGTCATCCTCATTGCCCCATTCTGGACTCGCCAAGTCTGGTTTCCTTTTCTTTGGTTCATCTGATAGTTCCTCCTTGGATCTTGGATCCAATACCGGATCTCATTTCCTACCCTTCAAGGGTCCCTCATCCAGATCTGGGCAGTCTGAAGCTCATTGCTTGGCTGCTCCAGTTTGCTTGATTGCTAGGACTCCTGGTCTGTCTACCCCGGTCAAAGCTATTCTGGTGGCAGCTCATAAATCGTCTGCCAGAAATATGTACCATAGCAAATGAAAGTGTTTTTCTATCTAGGCTTCTCAGAGGGATTTGGACCCTTTCACAGCTCCTGTTCCAGTGGTCCTCGAGTTCTTGGTATACATTTTCCAGCAGGGTGCCAGCTCATCTACAGTAAAAGTTCAACTGGCTGCCTTTTCCAATTTCCATGTAGGTGAGAACATGGCTTCTTAAGCTTCCTCCAGACTTTGCAAAGCCTTTATTATAAAGGTACCTTTCTTTTAAGACCCCCAGTTAAGGATCCTACTCCTCCTTGGGACCTTACCCTAGTTTTACAAGCTTTGGTTGCTCCACCCTTTGAGCCTGTTGCTTCTGTGGACTAGTGGCTATTACCTCGGCTAGGAGAGTGTCAGAACTCCAGGCATTATCTGTCAAACCTCCATATATGATTTTTCATAAAGACAGGGTTTCACTTTGTACTAATGCTTCTTTTCTGCCAAAATGGCCTCGGAAACAAATGTCAATCAATCATTCAATTTACCTGTTTTCTTTCCAAATTTTCAGAACAGGGGTGAATATAAATTGCATTTATTAGATGTGCATAGACAGCTATGTTTCTGCTTACACAGGACTAAAGCCTTTCGCAAGTCTGATCAGTTATGTCCTTTGCTACTCCCTTTCCGGGCAAACCAGTTTCTAAGGTAATCATTGCAAGATGGATTTCCCTTTGTATCCTTCAGGTTTACAAAGACAAATGTTTGTCCCTTCCAGGTAGGGTAAATGCCCATTCTACCAGGTCCATGGCTGTGTCAGCTGCTTTTTGGTCTAGTGTGTCTTTGGATGATATTTGTTTGGCGGCTACTTGGTCCTCATCTCACACCTTTATTTCTCATTATAAATTGGATATGATTTCCAGGGGGAGAGCATCCTTTGGCTCCGGTGCTGCGGAATATGCTTCCATGAGGGCCACCCAAGGTTTTGGTAGCTGGGGACTCTGTCCCACAGGTTGATGATGAGATGAAGTCAACTACTTCAGATAAAGAAGTTATGTACTCACCATAACATTCCATCTGAGTAGTTAGACTTTGTCATCAACCATCCCTCCCTCTTTTCCCCTGACCTTCTCATGTTTCCTGCATTAGCAGGCAGGAGCGAGCATCTTTGCGGCTCTCCTGTTGTTTTTGTCAGTGAAAGTTATGGTATCAGGTTTGTGAGGGGTATAGCAAACTTGATCTGAGGGAAAGAAGGAGATTGGGGGGTATTATGGGTAAGGGGAGGAGCTTGAATCTGATGCTAGTGAAGCTGCCATCTCAGATCCGGTTCTGATCTGACATCCTACAAGTTGATGACACATGAAGTCTAACTATTCAGATGGAACATTATGGTGAGTACATAACTTTTTTCTGCTTGTGTTATAAGAGCCTTAACTGTGCATCTTTGAAATATGTATTTATTTATTTATTTTACATTTGTTTACTGGGATAGTCCGACTGGATACATGTCCATTTTCAGCGGAGGCCAGGGGAGAAAAGCTCCAGTTGAAAAAAATTACATAGATTACACAAGAAGTTAGATAACATTACATGGATTACACAAGAAGTTAGTTAACATTAGAAAATATAAGACCAGGTGTTTTGTACAGTGGTTTAGTAATGTTCCCAAATAGGGACTCTCAATTCTCTTGGTCAGACACAAGGAAAAGCAAGGGACATCAGATTGGAAGCAGAGCTTGGTTAAGTAATTGCATATTACAATATTTACAGATTATGCTTTCAGTTTATAACTTAATCAGGGTTGGTACATGTGCAAAGCCAGTTCACTTTGAAATACTGTTTGAGATTTTTTTTGAAGAGATTTATGGAGGATTGTAGGGTTATATAGTTTGGCAGCGAATTCCAGGTTTTGCCACCAAAGTTGGCAAATACCTCTTCAAATCGGGTAATTCCAATCTGCATTGTTCTATTGGACGAATCTGCTAATCTCACTTGATTCTTGCCATCTTCCCCTCCCAGATAAAATCCTTCAGCTCTTTATAAATTGCTATCCACAGCTTCTTCTCTGGTTGATAAGAATATGCTTGACCTGTGTATAATCCTAAAGGGTCTAAAAGCATTTTAACTGCTTGCATCTTACTATCCATAGCCATGTAAAAGCTTCCAATTTATGTGTTTGTGTCATCTTATGTTTAGTATCTTCCCACAAATCCTTAGCTGCCACATCAAAATCATTTTTAATCCATACTCCTAATTCATTTTATCATGTCCCCATACTCCTAATTCATTTTATCATGTCCCCATAAATACAGATATTGTTGAACCAGTTCATGTGTGGGTACATAATTTACAGCTATTGCCTTTGTTTTAGCTCCATTAATTTTGTATCCTGAAAAGATATGAAACTATCTCAAAATGTTTCACAGCACTGAAATGTCCTTTTCTGGTTTTATCGGGTATAAAATATTGTCTGCAAATAGAGCCAGTTTTCTTATCTACTGTGCCAATTGTATCCTTGAATTTTGGAGTCCTTTTATTTCCTTTGTCAGTGGTTCTAAATATAATGCAAATAACAAATGGGAAAGAGGACACCCCTGCCTGGTTCCTCTGTTCAAGAAGAAATTATCAGAGAGGAACCCCCACCCACTTACATTTTCACCTCCCGTCCCTCATATATCCTCTTAATCAACCTTATAATTTTATCAGAGAATGCAAATGCTTCCATTGCCCTTCTCATAAAGTCCCAGTTTACTCTTAAATGCTTTCTCTGCATCAAGACCCACCAACAACAGTGGTGTTTTCATACATTCTGCTTCCCTCTGGATCATCAATATTCTCTTAATGTCAGATGTTTGCCTTCGGTCCACAAAACCACATTGCTGTTATAGACATAAAACTTTGTAACCGTGGTTAAGTATTGGAATGGACTTGTATGAAGCTGGATCTGATGGATCTTTACCCTCTTTGGGTGTTATAGCTACCACCACTTTCCTCCTGGATTTTGGTACTTCTGTTAAAATACTGTTAAACAAAACCTTCCATGTCTTTCAGTTTTTTCCCTCCTAGCTTTCAAACTTCTGCATGAATACAGTCTATTCTTGGAGACTTTCTTGTGAATTTGGTTATGCATCAACATTTTTATCTCATCTCCTCCTATCCTAACTGTTATGTAATTGAGCCACATCTACTTCTAACCTTGGCATATTTAATTCTTCCATAAACATTTCCATTTGTACCTTTTCTGGATTTCCATATTTCTCTGCTTTATACAGACTTTCACAGCATTTCTGAAATATTCCTAATACCTCTTCAGGATCTCTTGTTAACTTCCATGTTATAGGCTCCCTAAGCTTGGTGACTGCTCTTTCTGCCTTCTGTTGCCTGAGTCATTGTGCTAAAAGCTTTTGTGCTTAGAGTTATCAAAAAAAGTTGCTTAACAGCAGTCTTCTTAAACTCATGCATATTATTGAGGTGATCTGTTATTTTCAGTTAGCATTCTGCAATTTCTCATCTTTTTCTGAGAGATTCTCCCTTTTCTGCAATACTTTAACATTTGTCAGTCCGTCTAAATAATTCTTGATGCTTCTCAACCATATCTTTCTTTTTTTTCTACCCTATTTTAATCTCAAATTTAATTTTATCCCACTCCCTAGCTGCGGTTTCAAAAGAAGTTTCTATGTCCTATAATAGCTCTTGAATGATTTCCATTACCCATTCCTTAAATTCCTCTCTCTTCAACAGATGGGTGGGAAAGTGCCAGTGTCTCATTTTTATTTCATTTATTATTGGTGCATGATTTGAAATAGTTATTGGGTGCATATCAAGACTTTGTTAAATGCACATGTTGAGAAATGCAAATTCTGTGTAGGCTACCCAGTTTGTGTACCTTGGGGTATAATATGTAAATTCACTGCAAACTCATAGTACTGAATTCACATCTTCCATGCCAAATATTTTCATACATTTCTTCAAGAATTTGCCCTCCTTTGTTATATTTTGTCTTCTACGCACATTCTGTGCTACATATCAAATTCCAGTCCTCACATATAAGTAATATTCTTTGCTGAAATCTGATTTCTCCCTGAACTTTCTAAAGCTCCATTATGGCATTTTTATTGGAATAGAAATACTTGCTAGTATAATATTCCTCCTTTGTCAGTAGCCCCTTAGTACTTCAAATCTACCATTGTTTTTTTATCCTCTATCACTATTGGAGCTCCTCTTGCAATTAATTTAATAAGTACTCCTCTTCCCCTTTGTCACAGGTATTTCACTGAATAACCATCCTGAAAACATTTATTTATCAAATTCACATATTCAGTTTTTTTCCAAGTCTGTCTCCTGTAGCATAACTATTTCTGCTCTACATTTTTAATATAGTTCACTACTCTTTTTTTATATTTATCTGTCGGACCATTGATATGTAAAAACATTACAAAAAGCAATGTGTTAAAAAGTTATTCCCACCTCTCATGTGCAACAACTTTAAGTGTCTAGTTCCAGCTTTCACGCATACACTTTTTGGTAGGTTGATCTTTGTAGAGTCGTTTCTTGTCCTCATTTGAGCCTGTCACGTCTTACAAAACTTTGTTTTATTGAAAGCCCTCAAAAAAAAAAAAAAAAACCCGCAATACCCCCTAAAACCTATTAACTTAATACTAACGTGCAAAACTATGCACATCTTCAAATATTAAAGTTTTACCCTCCTAATAGGAACAAATGTCAAACTACCAGACACTGTCATAGACTTGGAATAACTTAAAAGAAAGGTTATCCATGCTAAGATGCGTAGTACAGCATGTGTGTGTCTACTAAATGTTGTCTGACTTTGTCTTACTTTGTAGTTCTTCCTGCTAAGAAAACATTTGAGTGCCTTCAAAAAACATCTCCTAGCCATTTCTTTTTATCAAATTGTCTCCATGGACACATGAGGACCAGATACAGAGTTGCTATTAAGCATACATTTATTTGCTAGAAAAAAGTGTATAATATTTACATTATAGCATGCAAAGAAAATCATGCACTATAAAAATATTACTATTAAAAAATAGTTTTACAGTTAACTTTCTCCCTCCTCTTCCCCTCTCCTAAGTTTTTCCCCAAACGTTAATGACATGAAGTAAGGCATGAGCTTGAGAGTCCCCTATAAGTTTATCATAATCAAAAAAGTCCAGTGTTTCCAGATTTTCTTGTTCTGTCATGTTTCAAAAATATAATTACTGCTTTGTAATTCCACTTTTGTCAATTTCCAAGTTACTAGTTTTATTCCTGTTCATCTCCATCTCTCATATTCTGTCTCTACTGCATTTCCAACTTACTGTCGATTCTTCTAGTCAATTCTTGTGCTTTTCTGTCTCTCTCAAGTATTTTACTGTTGAAACATTGGAAAAGGTTTCACTGGCACGCATCGCTGTGGTCTTTATTATCAGAACAAGAAGCAGACTCTCCTCCTGTTTCACAGTTCACTTTTTGTTGGACAAACTTTTGTATTTCCTCATTAGCTCATACTGCATCAGAAATGATTGTGTCTCCATTAAAGAATATTTTGTAGATAGCTGGCTACTGCAGTTTGAATCGCAAGCATGCTTCTTGACATTCCCTGAATAGTGGAATAAATTTGTCTCTTCTGAATGGTGTATAGTGAGTAATCCTTCGCTGCAAGCACTCTGCTGTCTCCCACTTTTAGTACTTTGCCCTCCTGCCACAGTTTTGTCAGAATCCACTCCTACTGCTTGTAGGCTTGCATCTTTAATATTAAAGGTCTAGGTTGCTTTCATATAGCCAGGTTTGAAGCATACACACGCTGTGCCCTTTCAAATGACTCTTGCTGAGGAATACCAGTCCAGTTGGTTATTTGTACTTTCATAAAATTTAATACATTCTGTCCCTTTAAACTTCTCTGGTAGAGCAGAAAATATCCGGTTTTCCCTTTATGCTGTGTCCTCTAATTTTGTTATTTTTGAAACATCTCATCTCTTCTTGAACAATCTCATATTCTGCCAGCCCTTTTTTTTTCATTTTGACCTCTCTTTTTTGCAGTTTTATCACCACATCTGAATATCTGTTTAAAGCCTTTTCCGTTTTTTCCAGCCTTTTGTTATTGGAGTTGATATACTTCAGTGTTTTGTTTATTTCAATCAGGTCTGTTTGCAGTTGTCTTGTACTTTACTCAATGTTACTGGAAGTCTTATCTGGAGCTTGCACTGCTTTTTTTTTCTGAACAGTTGCACTACTCTTTCCAGTTAGTGATTTTTCATCACCTTTTGTAGCTGATTTTCTTTCAGGTCCTCTGTAATTCTTTATTCCTGGCATCCAGGCAGTGCACTTTCTAGCCAGTTACTGAAATTTACCCAGAAATACAAGTCCACTGGCTTTCTCTGCTAAGTTTCTGTTTTCACACTGGGGAGATAGAATTATGCTGTTACTCAATGTGCAGCCATCTCGGAAGTCGACTGTTTAAGGGACTTTGTTCCTGCTGCCCACACAGGCAGTCCAGAAAGCCTGAATATCCACTTTCCTCTTTGGCAAATATTTTCAGACAAATGTGTTCTGAAGATCATTTTATAAGGTTACAGATAAGAGGGAGGAAATCCCTCCTTTCTAGGGGGTAATTTCTCATCCACCAGATCAGACTAGACTTATTTTCCCCCTGTCCCAGGGAGTGATGGAACCAGTTCATCCTTCTCAGGTTGGAAAAGGTTTTTATTCAAGAATGTTTTCAGTGCCAGTGAATACAAATGTATCAAGACCAGTTCTGGATCTTTCCTAAAACTGTTTGTGATAGTACCCATGTTCAAAATGTCACTTCACAACCTGTTACCTCCTCTTCCACGTTTTTTTGGTAACACTAAGTTTAAAAGATGCTAATTATCACATCCCTATTCATCCAGACTTTGTGTTTCTTAAGGTTTTGTGTACTGGATCACAATATCAGGTCTTTATCTTACCCTTCAGTGTTTGTACAGTGTCTACCTCCAGTTATAGCTCATTGCAGGTTACAGAATGTCCCTGTTTTTCCATATTTAGACGACATTCTTATCTTTAAGTTTTTTTTTTTTTTTTTTTTTTAAAGTGTCAGGAATCTCTCACTTGAGTGAGGGATCTCCTACACAAGCTGGGATTCCAAGAGAACATTCAAGTCTTTTTTTTAATACTGTACTCAGGATTGTGTTCCTGGGGTGTCAACTAGACATCTCAGTTAAAATACATTATTTTGGCAGGAAATAAAGCTATATTCAAGGCTATTTTCGAACATTTTCCATTCAGATTTTGGTCACTGTGAGGAAATACCTTAGTATTTGTGTCTTATGGTATCTGAAGTTTCTTTGGTCCCAGCACCAATATCCTTTGTCTTTTCAAATCTCACTGCTGTGGTTTGTCAGAAGAGAAATTACTTGGTGGAAACTGCAAATTTCCCTGAATGTCTCCCCTTCTCTCTCCCCCCCCTGCTCCAAAACAGTCAGTCACCACATATGCATTGGACTTGGGGAATAGTTTCAGGAGGTATAAAAGTGCATGGTGTGTGGAACACCAAGGACAGACACAAGCATATAAATATTAAAAGATGCTTGCCCTGATGAAGACTTTCAACTCTCTGAATCTTTGGTCCTCCAGACTACTACTCGTTACAGACAAGTACCATCAACCCGCAGGACATCAGCAAGCAAGGGGGAACCAGGTAGTACCCCCTTTGCAGACAAGCCATGTTAGCTTGGGATATAGCTTCACAGTTCAGACTTGCTGTACAGGCATCCTATATTCTGTCAGCAAAATTGTGTGGCAGACTAGCTGAGCACGTAAAGGGCAGACCACCTTGAATGGAAACTAGATCAAAGGTTCTTTCTAGGTTTGATCTATCTCTGGGGAGTACCTCAAGTAATCCTGTTTGCCTTCTGTCTGAACAATCAGCTGGCATAATTCTGCTCAAGAACTCCATGCAAGAAGACCTGGAAGAGCCATGCCTTTTACTTTCCTTGGACAGGAATATTCCTTTATGCTTTTCCACACTTTCCATTGATAACTGGGGGTACTTCTAAAGATTCAGAAGGCATCCCCCAAAATCATTTTGGTAACTCCCTTCTGGCCCAGGCAGCAGTGGTTCTCCCTTCTTTTGGAGATGGCCAGGGGCAATTACCTTAAGCTTCCTCACAGAATGGATCTAATGAAAAAACATCAATGTATTTGATGACCCTAACCCCCAGTCAACTTCAACTGTCAGCCTTGGATGATAGGGTCTTAATTCCCTTTAGGCACCTGTTTACTGAGGACATGCAGCAGATACTAATGGAGGCAAGAAAGACTGCTACTAGAAAATCATGTATTGGCAAATGGAAAAGGTTTTCTAGTTGGTGCCAACAAAACTAGCACCCATTTAGGGCTAGTGTTTCTCTCATTTGATTACAATATTTGTGAGTTACAATCCTATGACTTTAATTACTCCTCCGTCAGGGTTCATTTGTCATCCATTTCAGCACATCTCCCCATGTATGATGATCTCTCAATGTATTCTCATGTCAAAAAAGTTTTTGAAAGGGGTTTTGCATTGAGGTCTTCAAGAAAACCAGTGATCTCTCTTTGGGATCTTATTGTGCAAGAGAAGATAACACTTTCTGTAGATGAGCCAGCTTATCTTGCTGACTTGAGATTCTTAACACAGAAAAGTTTTACTGATCTGACCTCTGCAAAAAGAGTTTCTGAGTTGCAAGTACTTAGGATGAGTCAGTCCTATCTTATTTTCCATGCAGCTAATCCTGTTAAGCATGAAGTGGTATCTGAATTTAGTTTAAGCCAAATTCCCCATAACCCTGTTTTCTTTCTTGAACCTAAAATGAAGGAGAGAGGATGCACAGTACCTTGGATGTCCACAGACAACTCTGGTGCTATCTTGACAGATTTAAATATTTCAGATCTTCGAATCTGTTCATTTCTTGTGAAGGTAGGATAGGACATCCTGTGTCAAAACAGACTATTTCCTTTTGTTATACTCACTACAACAAAACTTTTCCAGGCAGGGTCAAGACCCACTCTTCCAGGGCCTTGGCTTCATCTATGGGTTTTTGATAAGAGCTGGATTCTAGAAGTAGTCCATTAGCAGTAACTTGATCCTTTAAAATACATTTACAAGGCATTACATGCTTGATTATTTCTCAAGGCCTACATCAGTCTTTGCTATGACCATTCTCCACAGGCTGCTGTACCCGATCCATCCCTACCCTTCCTCCTTCCAAATGTAGTAAACTAGTGTCATCTATACATATAGTTAAGGCAACTGCAGCAGTGATCAGTATGATAAACATAGTACAGTTGTGTAAGTAAACAAACATAACAGCAGATGTTTGAGTGATCGCTCCCTCCCCTTTGTTTTTTTTGTTTGTTTATGCCAAGGTGTGAATATTTGTTTTGTTCCTAGCATTGTCCTTTCCGGACTCTGATTGCTTTTGACTATTGGCATGAAAGCTCTGAAGGGCTTGGCACACAGATTTGTCTTTTTAGTCAGCTCATCTGGGGCTAATGGTTTGGGCAATTGGAAGGTGTCCTGAAGTGTCCTGAAGCTTTGGACATTGGCCAGCTGTTATATCATTGGCAAGTGATTGTTTGAACATCTGCTACCGTAAGTTTGCTCACACAACTGTCCTTTGCATCTTCCCCTTAGGATATTAATTTTGTCTTCAGAGATTTATTGCGCCCTCCATTCAGGCCAGCATTCATCACTGAAACGAAATACCTTCCCTACAAAACTATTTCTGGTTGCTGTCACTTCAGCAAAAATAACTTATAATTAGAAGCACATTTGTCTGTACTTCTGTATTTGATTTTCCACAAAGAGTGGGTCTCATTAAAAAACAGTCCTACCTTTTTTCTAAAAGTTGTCTCCAAATCCAACTTAAATCAATCTATTCATCTCCCAGTTTTCTTTCCAAACTATTCAACAGAAGTTAATTCCTTAGTCATACCTTGGATGTCCACAGACAACCACGTTTCTGCTTTCATTAAACAAAATCTGTCAGCAAGGATTCACAACTTTTTATTTCCTTTGTTCCTTCTAGATAAGATGTACAAAGTATCCAAGCTAAAGCTGACTAGATCTGCTTGAAGCTTAAGGGCTTACTCATCCAGATCTGTAAATGCATCTACCACCATCTTTACAATAGGTGACATTTGTGCAGTAGTAATTTAGTGTGTCTGATAACTTTTCCAAACATTACTAGCTGGACATAATCACGAAGTCTAGGTCCTTATCTGGAGTTGCCATTCTCAAGGGCACTTTGTCATGATTCTACATGGAAATCAGCTTTGAATTCTGTCCCATCAGTCGAATCAGACTGACTTGATGAACTAGGAATCAGACTGACTTGATGAACTAGGATCATCCGTAGTCCACCCATTTCAGTAACCTACCCTCCTTCTGTCATTCACATTGTCCTCTTCTATTTACATATGAGCCTAGTAGATCTAGTTAAAGCCTGTCCACCTCCTTGCTTATTCCTTGTATTTCCCTTTTACATTTCTTGTCCAGCAGCAAACTTGATCAAAGGCAGAGAGGGGGACAAGTGCATTATGGGGACAAGGAAGCAGCTCAAAGTTTGAGTTGCTGTATCAGATCTGCAAGGCTGCCTAGTTCTCATTAATTGAATAGGGTGGATTACAGATAAAAAGGATGTAGTTTTTTTGAAAGTACATAACTTCTGTTTTCTTTTATACAACTCTTTTCCTTGAGCTATGCAGGAGGATTTTCGTTTGACTGCTTTACCAAAAATTCAGCTTCAGTCTGCTGACCTCCCCATGACTTTTGGTTTTAGTCTGTCTCCAGTTCCAACCTGTTAAGTATGGTAGTCTTCTGCATTTTCTGTTTTAGTAGTATTTTTGTGTCTGATGACCACTGTCTACCATTTAATTATAATTTACAATGATTCTTTGGAATAAATCATTTTAAGTATGCTCTCTCTCTCACTTTTCTGCCAATCAGCAATTAAGCTGTTGAAAGTTCAACTCCCTGCAGTGTAGAATTCTTGCGTTCCAAAAATCTAGAAATAGTCATCATGGCTTTTGCCACAGTTCTTTCTCTTAAAATATTTATTTCTTGATAGAGGGTTTTTTTAGTGAAACACTGTTGAAGTAGCAATCGTGACCTAGAGGAACTTGGCCACAAGAAGATGTCTGCCTGTCCAGCTCAATGACTAGACATCTGATGACTTGAACAGACTGTTCCCTGATGCAGGGATTCATGACCACATTCTGGGTAAAAGGGGCAGTTCCTTCTACTTCATATTCAGCTCTTATTTTTGCCACAGATATATGCTATGTCATGGTGAGGAATTATGTGGTCACACAATCTGGTTTTGAGCCCGTAGCACAGATATCCAGAGTTTTATGAAAGTTAAGTGCTCCATTAAGGAATTTTTTGCTCTAATCTGTGGCTGGTGAATGTTTTCCAGGCAATCTCTCTCTCTCTCTCCTGGGACATATTTTGTTCAAAACTGAAAAGCCTTTGCATTGCAACTGTCAGATACCCTAGAAAGATTTAAATCAGAATTTTTTTTCTTGGGAGAGTACCACCTTGTGCTAGCTTTCCATATTTGTGTGTGTTTCACCTGGATAAGTAGAGTAGTGTCTCTGCCTTGGCTACTGAAGGATAAGCTGGTGACATTAAGCAGGCTTCAGAGTTGCATAAATCTCTGAGCTACACCAAGGAGAGTTCTTGCCTCCTGAAGAAAGCTCCAAGAAAGGAATATCTTTACAAGGAATCAGAAGGGGGGGATAGGACCACCTGACAGGGATACTAGCAAGTGGAAGTAAGTTCCAATAAGTCATAGATGCCTGAGGACGCTACCATTGTTGGTTAAACACCTTTATTAGAGCGTCACATTTTAGACCGCAACACACATGCACATATATCAACAGAAAACAAACCATAATATTTTTCATCATCATGCAGTCTATATTGCTTTTCTTTTGTAGCAGGTTTAATTCACTCCAGCATTGAATAAATTGTTCTATTCCTGCCTTCCCTTAAACCTCACTGCCTCCAGAACATTATTTTGCATGTATTGCCCCCACTCATTCCATTTATTTCCATCGGCTATGCTCCTTTCCCTTTTGTAATGATTCAAACTCCAGTTCTGCCACCCCCTTTAATATTTAAAACCTTTTTTACATTTGGTACAATTTCAATTTCCATTTATAGTTTGCCAAGTTTAATGCTATTGGCTGAAAAAAGTTTTACTATGTCTAGGCAGTTCATATCCTATATCCCATCTCAAACGATTAATTTACTGAGTTGCTCCCATTTGTTCCTTCAGTGTTTGTCAAAGTACTCTGTAGAGAATTTTTAAAAGCTTTCAATGTCATTACTGGAGCTGGTTGAGGGGAGCAGGGTTTCATTTCTTCTTTTGTTCCTAGGCCTTACAAATAAAGGAACTCCAAGTGTTCCTAAGGAGTCCGACACACGAAAGACCACATGTCTTAGACATACAAGGGTAATAACTTCTTCCCACCTCAGCCTTTCTTCAACTCCACCCCCAATGTATGATCCCTCTTTCTTCAGCGAAACCTTTAGTCTCGTTGACGTTGGACTGGTTTAAGGTCCCAATTTTTCTCCTACAAAAAATCTAAATGAGTGTCTGAAAGCACTTAGACACTGCAGGAAAGCAGATGCTTTCTTAGAAGCCGTGAGCTGAATGAAGTAGGACCATGGCTAGGCATTCTGGGGCTGACTTTTGTATGATCTCTTTAGTCAACCACAGTGCCCAGAAACTTCAGCATGGTGACTCCTTGCTTCCAGACAGACTAAAGCCTTGGACAAGGTAAGTATGAGTGTTTTCTTTTTTTTTTTTTTTTTTTTTTAAATGTATGTGCCTAATATGCGGAGTTTTTCTCCCCGGACCACAGCTGAAAATGGGATAAACCCCAATTGGAAATCTACTTGTAAACAAAGAGAAGTAAAGAAAGTAAATATGGCATGTTAGTGATTAGGACCATCACTTGTTTTTTTTTTTTTTTTATTTTTATTTATTTACCTGTCCCATATTTCAGTCATCCCTAGAAAAGCAGGCACTAGAGAAGTTTTCCTTCATCTTTGAGTTTGGCTTCCGGGAAAGAGTTGTGAAGTTTTCTGTCTGCTGCTGCTAGAGTGGATGTTGTTCATACTGTGTGTTTATGGTTTCTGTTTGATTAGCCTTTACAGGACTCTGGTAGTCAGTGATCTTTTGAAGAATAAGTAGAAACTTTCTGTTATGGAGAGACCACCTTTAACCAGCTCACCTTCCCCTTTTATGCCTGGACAACCCACAAAAAAGATGTCCCTTCACAAACTGAGGAGGGTTTCTGAGCATCTGTCTTGCCACCTCTAGTGTAAAGTCTCATAAGTGGATGAGCCCTTTCCGCAGCAGTGTCAGTCATGACTGCACTCTATGATTGCCCATAATAGGAGCAGTTCTCACATTTTAGCTTTCCTTGGAAGGCCATCACAAAAGGCCCTGTGCTTTCCGAATATGGTTAGATTCAGCTGTTGCTGTCTTCACTTCAGAGTGATCTGCTAAGAGACCAAGTTGTCCCTGCATTTATGTTGGGAGCAGACCTAGACTGTACTTTTCAATGAGGCCATAATGGCTGATGTCTTATCTAAAATCACTGTCACAGTATCATAATGAATAGGTTATCACTGCTAATGTCTTGTTGGAGTACCAAAGCTTTACCTTCCTAGGATTGTATGTACAACATGAGACCTCAGCTCCGTAAGAGTAGGGGTATATAGGTAACTTATGAGAGTAATTCCTCTGACTGTCAAACTGCCAGCCCAAATGTAGGTTGCTTATCCATCTGACTCTCTTTTGTTTGGTCACTGGTACCATTGCTTCATGTAAACTGTTAAGTACACTGTTGGGGGCACTCCTTTGCATCTGAAGTAGTTAACTTCATTCTTTCTGCACATATGGGTATTCGGATCCAATTCAGATCCGAGCCGGCAAAAACTTTTCAAGTATCAGCTCCAAGCTCCTCCCTTACCTATATTACATCACTTCCTCCTATCTAGCCTCAGATCTCGTTTGCCGCTCTGAGTCAGCATCGTGGTCTTTGAGCTCTAAGCAAGGTGGTAAGGTTTTTTGGTTTTATTTGTGTAGTTGGGTGTGAATACCTTTCCCTTTTTTTCCTCCCTTCATGTTTGGTCGTCATATTAGTTTTATAACAAAAAAAAAATAGTGTTTGTGTAGTACTGTTTTGTAGTCTGGTTTCCCGCCTAGGCCCAATCCCTTGTTAAGTGTGTGTGTGTGTGTGTGTGTGTGTTCTCCACTATGGCTGAACAGCCTAATGTTCTTTTTAAGAAATGCACAGAGTGCAGTCATAAGCTGTCACCAGCCAATGGCCACACTCTGTGTGTTCTATGTTTAGGGGTAGCCCATCTGTCTGCATCCTACGACATTTGTTCAGTCTTTAACCCTAGGACACTGAAGGATCATCTGGCTAAGCTTGTGGCTAAAGATCTGCTACCAGCTTCTGCCCTGGAGTCTACCTCGGTTTCCTCTCCAGCCAGTGACACTGTGCAGGCAGGGACTCAACTTCCCACCAGGACTGCTTCATCGGATTCGTCCCAGAGAGGTAGGGACAGAAGAGAGAAGAAGCACCACAAAGAGAGGGACAGGCCGAGAAAAAGATCACCGGACAAGGGAGTCTTTATCCAGCCCCTCTTCAAAGGCACCCAGGTCTCATTCTCCTCTGCTCCGCTCTCCCCGTTTCTCGCCAGAGCTGAGGGAGCCATCTTAGCTGAGGCACTCCCCTCAGATCTGACCCAGACCCGAGTCTGTCGCTTCCTCCAGGTCGACTCTAAGTGTCTCCGAAATTGATATGGACAGGCTGATGAGGAGGTTCATCCAGAACCAGATTCAGATGGGGGGGTCTTACCAGGGTCCTCTCCCATGGGAGAGGGTCCTTCTACAACTATGTTCCACTGTATTTCTCCTTCCCTGATACGACCCGATGCTTCGGGGTTCTCCAGTATGAGACCTTTCGGAGCTGTTGGGTTGGCGCTGATGGTTCTCGTTTCCTCTACGCCGGCCGTCACCTTGAGTTCCTCGGATCTGATCTCTGATCCAGGAGACTCTCTGAGCCCTAGTCAGGGAGTCTGACCTGAGGGTTGAGATCTTGCTCTTTCAGATCCCATCCTCGGTGCCCAGACTACCCTGCCGTCGGCTCCGATCCCTGCTTCGGATTCCGGGGAGAGCCTCATCCTTACGAGCTACAGAGGTGTGCTCTCCATCGGCATTCGGGGCAGTGGAAAGGGTTCTCTCCTAGGGGTTGAGGCCACAGCTCACCTACTCGGATCCTACCCCAGACCCCTCTGATTTTGGATTCTGCTCCCATTACCCTGTAACAGGGACAGCCCGTGCCAAAGCAACCTCAGGTTGTTCCCCTCAGGGAACCCCCAGAGGCTTACGAATCCTTTTCCCACTGGAGGGGAACCTCGTAAGCGCAAGTGTAAGAGGAGGCACTTGGATTCCCCTGATTCCATTACCAACAATACGGACTTGGATGAAGGAGAGGGTTCCCCCAGATCACCTACCGAAGACGTCTCGTTTGGAGACATTGTGGAGATCCTCCGCCAAAGAGGAGGTTGGTCAGCCCCAAAACCCTCTGCGGATGAGTCCGTATTCCTGAAGGCCTTTGGCATGGGCCCATCTACTTCCTGGGTCTCCCCTCCAGCCGACCCTTTGGTGGACCTCATCACCACTAGAGTATGGAAGAATCCTGACACCATAGAGCCTATACCCAAAAGGCCAGACAAAATTCTTTCCCTGCCGTCAGGCAAGCATGGTCCAAGGGAGACCCGGTAGACGCTTTGGTGGTTGCAGCAGCCACAAAGAAGGAACTGGCACAGGAGAGTTCCTCGGTTCATCCACCAGACAAGGAGTCCAGGTCGATGGATCATTTCGGGAAGCGCATGTACTCATCAGCGACATTTTCTATCCGTGCACTGAATTACTTGGCACATGTCATCCGACTGCAGCGAGACCTTATATCAGAACTAACTGATTCGCCCCCGGAGTCTCTGTCATAGCAGGACAAACTGTCCTTTACTCCGAAGATGACTACACTGAAATCAGTGACTAATACTTCAATGCATCTCTTCTCATGCTATGGAAGGAGCCACTAGAGCTGCTGGTACAGGCGTTGTCTTGAGGCGACACAACTGAATTAGGCTGTGTCAATTTGCGGACCCCTTTAAGGAGTCTTTCATCAACGCCTCTTTCCATGGATCTTCCCTCTTTGGGAAGACTGTACGTGACACACTAACCCAGAGTGAGAAGGACGGAAAGACTGTCAGCCATCAGAATCCGCTTCTCTAACCCCCAGAGGTCCTATTCCAGGAACCAAAAGGGGCAAAAGAAGATGTGGTTCCGAAAATCAGTCTTTTCGTGACGCTCAGGAATATTCGTCCCCCAGAGGCAGAGGGGGACAAGACCGACACTATCCCAGAGGCAGAGGGGGTCCCAGAAACTTCGGATCTAGGGAACCTTTTTCCGACTGACCCGCACAGCAACTCTGAGGGGTTGCCCAGCTGCTCTACTCTGGAGGCAGTCGGGGGAAGATTTTCCTTACATCCAGCGGCATGGGAGTCCATTACTGCAGACCGCTGAGTGTTAAATATCAGATCCAGAGGATATTCTATCCCCTTCATTTCATGTCCCATAACTCCAGCATGCCTTTCAGATGTTCCACCCATTCACAGGGAGGCTGCAGCATTAGAGGTTTCGAAGCTGCTACAAAAACGAGCCATCGAGCCGGTCCCCCCAGATCAATCTGGATCAGGCATCTACTCCAGGTTCTTTTTAGTGCCACAGAAGACAGGGTGGTCCTCAGGCCCATTCTGGACCTGTCTATCCTCAACCTGGTGGTAGAGAAACAAAAATTCCGGATGGTCACTCTGCAGTCCATTCTACCGTTTTTGAGAGAATGCGATTGGATGTGCTCGTTAGACCTCCAGGACGCTTACTATCACATCAAGGTCCACAGGAGCTCCAGGAAGTTTCTACGCTTCAGGCTAGGGGTCAGTCACTTTCAGTTCAGAGCCCTACCCCTCTGTCTCACCACAGCCCCCAGGATGTTCACCAAGGTTATGGCAGTCATAGCGGCTCACCTGAGACTTCAGGGCATTCAGGTATTCCCCTACCTAGACGACTGGCTCTTCGCTGCATCCACCAAACGTCTCGTGTGTCAGGTCCTACACTACTTCCTCGGTCAGGCTCACAAGTTAGGCATCACAATCAACCTCAAGTCCCACCGTACTCCAGTTCAGATCATAGACTTCATTGGGGCATGGTTGGATTCAATTCAGTCAAAGATTTTTCTCACTTTGGAAAGGATAGAAAATCTCAGACACCATGTATCAGCGATCTTGGATCACTCTGTAGTCACAGCATCCTATGTTCTTGGGGCTCTGGGTTCGATGGCAGCCTCAATATCTATCCTCCCTCTTGGACGTCTTCAAATGAGAGTCCTTCAGTGGAATCTAGCAGTTCAATAGTCCTGGCTAGACCTACCGATGAGTTTCCACATCCGAATCAACCAGACATGCAGATCACTCCAGTGGTGGCTTCAATCAGCGGACATTTTTGCGGGGCGCAGCTTTCTTGCCCCTCCGGCTCAGGCCACGGTGACCACGGACGCCTCCCAGCTTGGGGGGGGCACTTACTGGGAAGAACAGTCCAAGGCACGTGGTCCCTTCCAGAGACCAAGCTACACATCAATGTCCTGGAGATGAGGGCAGTGCTTTCAGCGTTGAGAGCCTTCCATCCTGTCCTACCTCCGGGGACTGTAGCCATTCAATTAGACATGTCTGTAGTCTGGTATATAAACAAACAGGGAGGGACCCGATCCTACCCCCTTTGTCGCGAGGTCATGAGGGTTTGGGAGTGGGCCATATCTACCAGCCGGTTTGTCATAGCAACGCATATCCCAGGATGCTCCAACATTCTAATGGACAGTCTCAGCAGGGCAATCCTTCTGCCTTACGAGTGGTCTCTGAAACAATCAGTGGCGGAGAAAATCTTCCTTGTTTGAGGTCAACATTGCTGCGATCTCTTCGCTTCTCCTTCCAACACGAAGTGCAGCAACTTCTTTGCTCTGATCCCCCCTCTGGGGGATGTCCCAAGGGACGCTCTAGTCCATGCTTGGCCTCCTGGGCTACTGTATGCTTATCCCCCATTACCTCTTATTCCAAAGTTCCTTCAGAGAGCTTGCCGGCTGCAGTGCAAAGTCATTCTCATAGCTCCCTTCTGGCCTCGCCAAGTGTGGTTTCCTTTCCTATGGTCTCGCCTGTTGGCTCCACCATGGACTCTAGATCCCTGTCCAGATCTAATTTCTCACCCGTCTGGCATGCCCCTGCCCAACCTGGACAGTCTCAAGCTGATGGCATGGATGCTCCAGTTCCCATGATCATCAGGACTCCCGGACTTTCGTCCCCTGTTAAGAACATTCTGGTAGCTTCTCTTAAAGCCTCCACTAGGAAACTCTACAATAGCAAATGGAGACGTTTTTGCGTTCGGGACTCTCAACGCAATCAGAACCAGTTTACAGCCCTCGTTCCGGTCATACTGGATTTTTTGGCCGATCTTTTTCTATCTGGCGCAAGTGCTTCCACCATCTAAACTCAACTGGCTGCCATCTCTAAATTTCATGTAGGTGAAAATAAGGTTGCTCTGCTTCTGCCAAATTGTGTAAAGCTTTCCTGAAGGGCACTTTTTTTTATTGTGACCACCAGTTACAGAAAGTGCCCCCCCCCCCCCCGGATCTGACTTTAGTCCTTTAAGCCTTGACCTCTCCCCCTTTCGAACCAGCTGGTTCAGTTCAGATGAAGTTTTTGTCGTGGAAGACCGCATTCGTGGTTGCCATCACTTCAGCCAAAAGAGTTTTGGAGTTGCAGGCCTTATCCTCCTTGCCTTATTTGGTTTTCCACAAGGATAGGGTTTCGCTGTGTACGAACCCTTCTTTTCTTCTCAAGGTGGCCTCAGCAGCCAATATTAACCAATCTATAAATTTGCCAGTCTTTTTCCCAATTTTCCAAAATAGAGGCTAATGTAAGCTTCATTTATTGGATGTCCTTAGACAGCTTTGTTTTTACCTCCATAGGACTAAACCCTTCCGAAAGTCGGATCAATTGTTTGTCTCTTTTTCAAAACCATTTTTGGGCAAAGCAGTTTCGAAAGTGTCCTTAGCAAGGTGGATCACTCTTTGTATTGCACAAGTTTATAAGGACAAAGGTTTATCTCCTCCTGGTGTACTGAAGGCTCATTCCACTAGGGCAGTGGCCACTTCTGCAGCTTTTTGGTCAAGAGTTTCGTTAGATGATATCTGTGCGGCAGCGACTTGGGCCAATTCGCACACATTCATCTCTCATTATAAATTGGATCTTATTTCCAGAGGGAGAGCATCCTTTGGCTCTGTGGTGCTCAGAAATATTCTTCCATAAGGGCCTCCCAGGAATACTAGTTGCTGGGGACACTGTCCCATATGTGCTGAAAGAATGAAGTTTACTTCAGCTAAAGAAGTTATGTCCTTACCATAACATTCCATCTGAGTAGTTAGACTTCATTCTTCTGCACCTTCCCTCCCTGCATCCCCCTCACTCTTCAGGTTTTTCCTGTTTAGGATTGTGGTTATGTTGACATTTAGTGTCAGCAAACTCTGTCTGGGGCTAGATAGGAGGAAGTGATGTAATATAGGTAAGGGAGGAGCTTGGAGCTGATGCTTGAAAAGTTTTTGCCGGCTCTGATCCGAATCTGATCCGAATACCCATATGTGCAGAAGAATGAAGTCTAACTACTCAGATGGAACGTTATGGTAAGGACATAACTTCTTTTTTTCTGAAGTGTTAACTGCTTAACGGTAGTAGATGAGGGGGGTTAAGTGCAAGTGAAGTAGGCAAACTCCATACAAAGACTTGCATACACAGTGTCTCTTCTGCTTAGGAGTAGAACACTACTATAAAGTCTGTTCCATTTGCTAATAATTTCTGCCTAAGACATTGCAATCCCGTTTGTCCTCGCCCAATACTTTTGTGGAGACCCAATTTCTTAAACGCTTGGCACACTCCAAGATGATGGCTTCTGCTTCCTAGACATCCCACTCCCACTTGAGAAAAAGATTAAAAGACTTAGGCCAGAAGTCTGTTAATCTTTCTGACTCAGACGTACTTGCTGAGGTTTCAGAACTAGTGGTACTTTCATTTCCCTCTCACATGCCGTCTATCCAGACCCCGTCTGAGAGGAACCCACTGATAAAGCTGAACCATGTATCAGGTGAGGGTCCAGAGTGCATTCTCCAGATAACCAGTTAGGGAAGAGATCCCAGGTAAACATATTGAGGTACATCAGGAATCTGATCCACCAAGTTTGGTTCAGGTGGAAAGAAAAGCCAAAAAACAAAGCATGTAACTCCTAACCCTCATAGGGAGAAAGAATGGATGGACTTTTCTCAAGGCTTGTAGAAGATGATTAGGGCTCTAAAGCCACCATCCTTTTCTTCCTAACTCCCCACCACCAGCCCTCAAAAGGTTGCTCTGGATTCATCTCCTTCTGAAGATGAAGCTTCTGATTCAGATCATTCCCTAGCATATTCATCTCAGATCCACTCCGTTGGCCAACTCTATTCAGAGGATGAAGACTTCTTTTCTCCTGACTCTTCTGTGGGAGAAGCGTATTTTGGAGTGAGTATTAAAAATGAAACATTTTGAATTGGAGTCCTTACAGATTACAGGAGTTCAGAAAAGATACTTCAGCCTCTTGGAAATGGGCACTTCAATCTATTCCCCAGTTCAACCTGTTCGAGGCCTTCTTGAATGCCTTCAAGATATCTCATCTGCCCTGGCTTGCAGCCTCCTGCCTCCCAAATGACCAGACAGATTTTATATTGTTCCCTGATTATTTTAAAGTCTTTAAAAATCCCATGGCAGACCTCTTTGGTAGCATCTCTCTCTTGTGAGAAACATTCTAAGCTGCTATGTAATGACTTTGCCCTCCCTTCAGACAAGGTTAGTAGGGCCCATGTATAGGTAGGATAAAAAGGTTTAATCCTACTCTTCCTTGGCATTCAGTGATAAAAATTGCCAAACCCAAATGAAAAAATATTTGATAACCATTCTCAGTTCATTAAACAAGGGTAATGGTGGACCCACAACGGTTTGATTCTAAACAACAACTTTTGTCATTTATTAATCGTGATGCACAGCTAGCCTGACACAGCATCAAATGTAGTTGTGATGCTGCAGAGACCTTGTACAGAGCAGCTGCCACTGATTCTGTCCTCTGCAGCTATGCATGGTTGCACAATCAATCCGTACTTGAAGACTTGAAAGTTAAAATTATAGATTTCGTTTTAGACCAATACCTCCTTTATGTGGACCTCAAGCAGCCAATCTTTTCAAAATCCTTCAAGAACAAGGAAAAATGAACTTCCAAAGATGGCTGTTTAAGCTCTCCCAGTGTGAAAACAGAAACTCAGAAAAGAAAGCTAGCAAATTTGTCTTTTTGGGTAACTTTCAGTTACTAGCTAGTAATTGCATTGCTTTGAGGAACAGAAAAGAAATAATAGAGAACCTGAAAGAAAATCTATCATACAAGTTGAGGAGAAAACACTGTGGGAAGAATCCTACAGTTAAGCAAAATGCAGTTCAAGCTCCAGCTTCCAGTTATTGAAAGTATGAGATAAATCAAGTATGCTCAGAGTGGATTAAAATAAACAACATTGAAGGTGTATATCAACTCTAATAAAAGGCTGGAAAAATGGAACAAACTTTAAACAGCTATTCAGATAAACTGATAAAACTGCAAAAATCGGAAGTTGAAATGACTGTTATGAAATTGCTTAAGAAGAGCTGTTCCAAAAATAGTGTTAAAGGACAGAGCACACCAGGAAAACCTGACATTTCTGCTGTACCAGAGAAACTGTAAGGAACTGCACTAATTGTATGAAAGCACAAATAAGCAACTAGACTGGTATTCCACAGCAGGACTTGTTAATTGAAAGGATATATTGGCTAAGGGAAAGCAGCCAGGGTGTGTATTAGTGCAGATGTGATCTTACCAGCAGAAATAATTGATCCTGACAAAACTGTGGCAAAAGGGCGAAGTATTAAGAATTAGAGACAGTAGAGTGTTTGTGGAATATGATTATTCACTGTACACCAGACAGAAGAGAAGCAAATTTATCCCAACAATCAAGGAATGTGAAGAGACTGGTATGAGATTCAAGCTGCTGTTGTACCCAGCTATTTTAAGAAATTTTTTCTTGGCGCGTCAGTCATTGTTTGATGTAAAACAAGCTAAGAAGGACATAAAAAATCTGGCTAACAAAAACTTGAACAGTCAAACAGAAGAGGACTCTGCTTCTCGGTCTTCCAGTAATAAAGCTTATAGAAACACTTAGTAAAAATATTCTCCATTCTTCCAAAGGAAAATGCTTGAGAGAGAGAAAATGCACAGGAGCTGACTAGATGAATCAGAGGAATTCCTTTAACTTGAACAGAGGTCTGGGGTTTAGAGCTGGAGATGAACAGGAAGACTACCAGCAATAATTGAAATGGGTGACTAAATGTGTAAAAGCATCAACTGCATTTGTAACATATGGCTTTACATGAAAATTTGGAGAGACTGGATTTGTGTTGACGCTGTTACACTTGTGGGAGATTGAAACACATATGCCCCATTTCATGTCATAAATGGAAGGATGCTGAAGGGAAGGAGTGGAAGAAAAGTAATCATAAAACAATTTTAATAGTATTTGTATGTTGGCATTTCATGATATAAATTGGATATTGTATAGTAAAACATTTTCAAGTTATTATATGTGATAAAGATACTAAAGGAAACAAGTAGCTTTTTTCTATTTTTTAAAGAAAAGAAATGTAGGGATTATAATGTAAAAAGAGGAGGAGGGCTGGACAAAATCATGTTTAAAGGAAAACTCCACCTTAGAACTAAAAAATGTTTTTCACTCTTCTGAGCTATTTTAACACCTCAAAATCACTTGAGTGCTTCTTATAGAATTTTAATGTTTTTAAACAAATGTCTGCCAATGGGGCTTGGCATATCAGCATGATCTTGTTTTCAGCTTTTCTATTCCCCATATTTTATTTCAAGTTTGCTTTATATGAGTCATGCTAGACATAAGGAAGTAGTGGTATATTCCCATCCCATTGACATATAGTGCGGTTAGTGTCGGACACTGTTATCTTGTATACCTTCAGTAACAGGACTGTTGCTGCTTTTCCTGAATTGACACTGTTAGTCCAAGCCGATTTTACATTATAGTAGTTACATAGCTGTGCCTAAACAGTAGCTAAATTGCAGGCCTTTGTTCAAAGTGTCATTTTGTAATCAAAGATGAATTTAAAGTTTCCCCAACTATTTCTGAGCTATTAAGACTGTCACTGCACTTATTGATACTTGCAGTTTCATGTGACAGCCGTGACTGGAAAGGAAGGGATTTGAGAAGTTCCCTAGTGTCTGCAGTGGAAAGATTTATTTGTTTAACCTGAATATAGTAGAAAATTATTAATAACTAATGTAATGATATGTCCCACTACTTAGTAAGTTTGAAAACAAATATGACCAACTTTCTATTCCTTAACTTTGAATAACTTTTTTCGGAGGCACAGACGTCTTGTAGATTTATATTTTCTATCTTTTCTTGTTGTGCTCATAGTGATTCATTAAAGTACAGGAAAATTACTACAAACCCAATTCCTTTATAATGACACATTAAAATTAAGGGACTGGAGAATAATTATATTCCCCAGTCCCTGCAGTTGTATGAAATTCTTTATCAGTTGCATTTTTTAACTAATGTTTTGTTCTTTTTCTCCTTACTATGCTGGTTTGCAATTATACAGCCAGATATTACCAACTTTCTATTATTCCTTACTTTTGGATAAGTCTTTTCTTGTGGCACAGATGTCTTTTGGCATTGTTTTCCTCTCTTCACTCTTGAGCAAAACTGACTCGTTGATGACACAAATACTACTTATGCTCTAGACTCTAAACTTTGTAATTTCTGTGTATATTTTTGAAAGAAACTGCACTCGATGGTTACAAGCAACCATGAATTGAGGCTTGCAACAACCCATTCCTATTACTCTAACTAAACTTGATATGTCTGGCAGTAAGTGCAGAAGAAAGTCCTGCTTCCAGTGCTAAGAGTACATGGTTTGAATCTTTCCATCTTCATTTTCCTACTATGTGAACTTGGGCAGAGCTTTGCAGCAATTGGAAATTTGTGCTAGACACCCTAATGGTCTCATGAACTGCATGCTTAGCAACTTGTATGAACCTTATGCCCCCATCCCTTTATTCCCTTTTCAACACCCATCGCACCTATCGCAGTATTTTCTACTTTATCCTCCTTCAGTCTATTGTTCGTTATGGTGCTATGGTTTTCAGTAAGTGTCCAAATAAATTAATAACTTTTCACTGCATGTTGATTTTTTTCTGTAATGTTTTTACCTAGTAATTGTCATGTGTTTAATGTAAAAAAATAAATAAAATCATTGCTGCATTGTCGTTTGCTGCTCCATTCCATTCCATTTTCAAAACACTTCCCCACAGCTGAGTATAGAAAATTACCTCAGTGATATTTTCTTGCTCATGTACTCTGTCATCCTGTATGTTTTGCCTTTGCATGGTTTCCCCGGTTTACTATCTCCATAGTAATCATCTCTTGTGAAATGTGTATAGATACTTTATGAATGCTTGCTTCTACTAAAGAGGGACAGTGTTCTGACCACCCACTTACATGTCTCTCTGCCCCTGGCAAACTCCACAATTGGACTAGAGTACAGCAGTTGGGTGACCAGGCAATGTCAATGAAATGAGCACAAATTAATGTCAGATATGCTCTGTTCACAATATATTACACACAAGTCTGCATTTTCCAGTGTTAAAAAAGGCACAGCACAAAATTAAGACTGTCTGCTTATCCATTTTCTCTACCAACTATAGTGTTAGGAGGCTTGCATGGTATGGTTAATGCTATTAATGTTTTTGAGGAGCATTGTAGTGTATATCGTCAAGACCATTTTCTCCCATTGTTTTCCCCAGTGTTGCACAGGAGTTGTTTCATAACCTTCATTTCGGACTTTCATGCACTTCAGTCAAATCTTGTCTGCTCTGTGTTGTAATTTTCCCATTCAGTTCATATGTCAGTTGTTCTCCTTCTGGAACACTGCTTACAATATCTAAAAACAAAAATGTAATGCATGAATGCCACAATCAAAGACCCCTAAGGTTAATAAACTGATTAATGAGTATTGGAGTGTTTGGTTTCCTTGTCTGTTTTTCCCACAATCTCTCCACTTGGTAGTTCAGCCATACTCTGCCTCACTTGTACTCATTGCTGAATTATATGTGTAGTGGATATGGAACTGAAAGATATAAGTGGCTTTTTTAGCGTTTCCATAGCACAGGATTTCAGACTAAAGTCCAAATAGAAGCAGCAGGCCTATTTCATATATGTGAGCCTGGAGCTTCAGCTCGTATTGTTTATTTACTTTATATTTTTTACCAGGAAAGTCTGACTGGAAAACAAACCCCCTTTTCAATGGATATCAATGAAGGAAAGCTCACTTGTTACATAAACAAAGTTACGATGAAAATGTGCAAATCAGCTCTAAAAGCAAAAGCATTTATAACTTTGAAAGAGACATCTCAAGATTTACAAGAATACATTAAATGCACACATTAGAGAGTCTTTTATGCCAAATTAATACCAAGACAGTTTAAATGTTTTATATGAAAAAGTTACCAAACTCTGCAAGTTAGGAGGTTGAAGGGTCATCAGTTGTATATGCAAGCACACACGTGCTTATAATCTATTTCTGCATTATACACACACTCACATGCTTCTATACATGTAGGATGTGTACTACACATGTATATATATATATATATATATATATATATATATATATATATATATATATATATATAGGCCCACTATGTTATCCCGAAATACTAAATCCCGAATTTCAGTATTTTAAAATTACATAGCCAAAAACACTAAATTCCGAAACCCACAGAAGCGCAAAATTCAAAATCCTGAAGCTCAACAGATGTTGAATTAGCACTTCTGCTGGTGTGGTGTGTGAATGGATGGGGGGAAGTTTAGGTAAGTATGTAAGTTTGTGTTGTGACTGTGGTGTGTGTGAGGGACTGTAAAATGTGTGGGTGGGAGTTTCCTTTGTGTGTCTATGCGATCTCTGAGTTGGAATATTTAAGTGGGGGGGGTCGCAGCCCCCCATATGGGTGTGCGGGGGGGCTTGCCCCCCTGCTTATCTGTAGTGTAGGAGTATATATTTGATTGTGGGGGGAAGTTGTGTTTGTGTGCTGCATGTGTAGAGTACATTCGGGATTTTAAATTTCGCAGTTATGGGGTTTCGGGATTTCGTATTGTAGTATTTTCGGCTATGTAATTTCAAAATACTGAAATTCGGGATTTCAATATTTTGGGATTACATAGTGGACCCATGTGTATTATATCTATGGTTTGAATGATTGAATTTTCGAAACTTTGAATGTCATATGGCCAGGACCATATAATCGAAGTTTTAAAACATCGAACATTCAAAAAAAAAAAAAAAACAAACATGTATATAGGGGGTAAGCCCCTCCTGCACCTCCCACACCTTCCCTATTTAAATAAACTAAATCCGACATTGCACTACAGCGAAGAAAAGGGAATATTCCTATTCCGCACTGTATGGAGATCGCCATTTGTGTTCGAAGTTTTAAAACTTCGATCATATTGTTTCAACCATAGGAGATTTGAAGTTCTGAAACTTCGATGACTTGCATGGAACCCATGTATGTGTACATAATATATACACACACACACACGTATATAGGTCTACTTTGTTTTGTTGAATCTCATTGCACTGAATTTCATTTCACCCCGACCACTTCGCTGAAAACTCATTTCACTGAACTGCAGTTAGTATATATAACACTGTGTAGAGTACTGTAAGGCAAGTAAAAGGTATATGCCCTTTCCCCACTGTAGTGCGATCCTGGAGTTAGTATATATAGTTAGGGGGGGTGTGGGGGGCATAGCCCCCACTTAGAGTACATATTGTCTTCTGGAAGAATTGGCTATTGGTGTTGCAACTAATTAATGTCTATTGTTTAAAATGTATTGTTTTGATGTTTTTGGTAAAATACAACATAAAACAAATGGGGGGGGCTATGCCCTCCCACACACACACACACACCCTAACTATATATACGAACTCAAGGATCGCACTACAGTGGGGAAAAGGACATATACCTTTTACTTGCCTTACAGTGCTCTACACGGTGCAATATATATTCAGTTCAGCTCAGTGAAATGAGATTCAATGAAATGAGTTTTCAGTAATTTGTGATCTAAAGTAGTTTAATTCATTTAGTCTTCAACCTGTGGGTACCGGATCCGTATCGGATCCGAGCCGGCAAATTCACTAGCATCTACTCCAAGTTCCTCCCCTTACCTACAATACACCTCCACTACCTTCCAACCCCCAGATTTCATTTGCCACAGCTTGCCTGAAGCATCGTGATCTCCTGAGCTCCGAGTTAGTGAGTGGGTTATTTACTTATTAAGCAGTGTTTTCTTAATTGTTTGAGCATTAGGTGATTAGTGTAGGTTCTCTCTCCTCCTCCCCTCGCTGGTGCGTTGTGTATTAGAGTTTTCCTGTAGTTTCTGTGTTTGTTAGTGTGTTGCTCCCCCCCTCAGTGTTGTGTGTGCCTGGAGTGTGTGGT